>NW_027472876.1:0-194286 GCF_030347505.1 Rhynchophorus ferrugineus
TTATCGATAGTCCATATCTCGGAAACTATAAGAGATAATGCAATTTGGCAACCGGCAATGTAATTAGCATGCCGAATATTACTTGGAATGTGAATTGGAACGAAATCGCCAATAGGTAAGACCATTTTACAATTTGGGCCCAAGTTAGAAGCAGAGCCTAAGGTGTAAATTATCGATAGTCCATATCTCGGAAACTATAAGAGATAATTCAATTTGGCAACCGGCAATGTAATTAGCATGCCGAATATTACTTGGAATGTGAATTGGAACGAAATCGCCAATAGATAAGATCATTTTACAATTTGGGCCCAAGTTAGAAGCAGAGCCTAAGGTGTAAATAATCGATAGTCCATATCTCGGAAACTATAAGAGATAATGCAATTTGGCAACCGGCAATGTAATTAGCATGCCGAATATTACTTGGAATGTGAATTGGAACGAAATCGCCAATAGATAAGACCATTTTACAATTTGGGCCCAAGTTAGAAGCAGAGCCTAAGGTGTAAATTATCGATAGTCCATATCTCGGAAACTATAAGAGATAATGCAATTTGGCAACCGGCAATGTAATTAGCATGCCGAATATTACTTGGAATGTGAATTGGAACGAAATCGCCAATAGATAAGACCATTTTACAATTTGGGCCCAAGTTAGAAGCAGAGCCTAAGGTGTAAATTATCGATAGTCCATATCTCGGAAACTATAAGAGATAATGCAATTTGGCAACCGGCAATGTAATTAGCATGCCGAATATTACTTGGAATGTGAATTGGAACGAAATCGCCAATAGATAAGACCATTTTACAATTTGGGCCCAAGTTAGAAGCAGAGCCTAAGGTGTAAATTATCGATAGTCCATATCTCGGAAACTATAAGAGATAATGCAATTTGGCAACCGGCAATGTAATTAGCATGCCGAATATTACTTGGAATGTGAATTGGAACGAAATCGCCAATAGGTAAGACCATTTTACAATTTGGGCCCAAGTTAGAAGCAGAGCCTAAGGTGTAAATTATCGATAGTCCATATCTCGGAAACTATAAGAGATAATTCAATTTGGCAACCGGCAATGTAATTATCATGCCGAATATTACTTGGAATGTGAATTGGAACGAAATCGCCAATAGATAAGACCATTTTACAATTTGGGCCCAAGTTAGAAGCAGAGCCTAAGGTGTAAATTATCGATAGTCCATATCTCGGAAACTATAAGAGATAATGCAATTTGGCAACCGGCAATGTAATTAGCATGCCGAATATTACTTGGAATGTGAATTGGAACGAAATCGCCAATAGATAAGACCATTTTACAAATTGGGCCCAAGTTAGAAGCAGAGCCTAAGGTGTAAATTATTGATAGTCCATATCTCGGAAACTATAAGAGATAATGCAATTTCGCAACCGGCAATGTAATTAGCATGCCGAATATCACTTGGAATGTGAATTGGGACGAAATCGCCAATAGATAAGACCATTTTACAATTTGGGCCCAAGTTAGAAGCAGAGCCTAAGGCGTAAATTATCGATAGTCCATATCTCGGGAACTATAAGAGATAATGCAATTTTGCAACCGGCAATGTAATTAGCATGCCGAATATTACTTGGAATGTGAATTGGAACGAAATCGCCAATAGATAAGACCATTTTACAATTTGGGCCCAAGTTAGAAGCAGAGCCTAAGGTGTAAATTATCGATAGTCCATACCTCGGAAACTATAAGAGATAATGCAATTTGGCAACCGGCAATGTAATTAGCATGCCGAATATTACTTGGAATGTGAATTGGAACGAAATCGCCAATAGATAAGGCCATTTTACAATTTGGGCCCAAGTTAGAAGCAGAGCCTAAGGTGTAAATTATCGATAGTCCATATCTCGGAAACTATAAGAGATAATGCAATTTGGCAACCGGCAATATAATTAGCATGCCGAATATTACTTGGAATGTGAATTGGAACGAAATCGCCAATAGATAAGACCATTTTACAATTTGGGCCCAAATTAGAAGCAGAGCCTAAGGTGTAAATTATCGATAGTCCATATCTCGGAAACTATAAGAGATAATGCAATTTGGCAACCGGCAATGTAATTAGCATGCCGAATATTACTTGGAATGTGAATTGGAACGAAATCGCCAATAGATAAGACCATTTTACAAATTGGGCCCAAGTTAGAAGCAGAGCCTAAGGTGTAAATTATTGATAGTCCATATCTCGGAAACTATAAGAGATAATGCAATTTCGCAACCGGCAATGTAATTAGCATGCCGAATATCACTTGGAATGTGAATTGGGACGAAATCGCCAATAGATAAGACCATTTTACAATTTGGGCCCAAGTTAGAAGCAGAGCCTAAGGTGTAAATTATCGATAGTCCATATCTCGGAAACTATAAGAGATAATGCAATTTGGCAACCGGCAATGTAATTAGCATGCCGAATATTACTTGGAATGTGAATTGGAACGAAATCGCCAATAGATAAGACCATTTTACAATTTGGGCCCAAGTTAGAAGCAGAGCCTAAGGTGTAAATTATCGATAGTCCATATCTCGGAAACTATAAGAGATAATGCAATTTGGCAACCGGCAATGTAATTAGCATGCCGAATATTACTTGGAATGTGAATTGGAACGAAATCGCCAATAGATAAGACCATTTTACAATTTGGGCCCAAGTTAGAAGCAGAGCCTAAGGTGTAAATTATCAATAGTCCATATCTTGGAAACTATAAGAGATAATGCAATTTCGCAACCGGCAATGTAATTAGCATGCCGAATATTACTTGGAGTGTGAATTGGAACGAAATCGCCAATAGATAAGACCATTTTACAATTTGGGCCCAAGTTAGAAGCAGAGCCTAAGGTGTAAATTATCGATAGTCCATATCTCGGAAACTATAAGAGATAATGCAATTTGGCAACCGGCAATGTAATTAGCATGCCGAATATTACTTGAAATGTGAATTGGAACGAAATCGCCAATAGATAAGGCCATTTTACAATTTGGGCCCAAGTTAGAAGCAGAGCCTAAGGTGTAAATAATCGATAGTCCATATCTCGGAATCTATAAGAGATAATGCAATTTCGCAACCGGCAATGTAATTAGCATGCCGAATATTACTTGGAGTGTGAATTGGAACGAAATCGCCAATAGATAAGACCATTTTACAATTTGGGCCCAAGTTAGAAGCAGAGCCTAAGGTGTAAATTATCGATAGTCCATATCTCGGAAACTATAAGAGATAATGCAATTTGGCAACCGGCAATGTAATTAGCATGCCGAATATTACTTGGAATGTGAATTGGAACGAAATCGCCAATAGATAAGACCATTTTACAATTTGGGCCCAAGTTAGAAGCAGAGCCTAAGGTGTAAATTATCGATAGTCCATATCTCGGAAACTATAAGAGATAATGCAATTTGGCAACCGGCAATGTAATTAGCATGCCGAATATTACTTGGAATGTGAATTGGAACGAAATCGCCAATAGGTAAGACCATTTTACAATTTGGGCCCAAGTTAGAAGCAGAGCCTAAGGTGTAAATTATCGATAGTCCATATCTCGGAAACTATAAGAGATAATTCAATTTGGCAACCGGCAATGTAATTATCATGCCGAATATTACTTGGAATGTGAATTGGAACGAAATCGCCAATAGATAAGACCATTTTACAATTTGGGCCCAAGTTAGAAGCAGAGCCTAAGGTGTAAATTATCGATAGTCCATATCTCGGAAACTATCAGAGATAATTTAATTTGGCAACCGGCAATGTAATTAGCATGCCGAATATTACTTGGAATGTGAATTGGGACGAAATCGCCAATAGATAAGACCATTTTACAAATTGGGCCCAAGTTAGAAGCAGAGCCTAAGGTGTAAATTATTGATAGTCCATATCTCGGAAACTATAAGAGATAATGCAATTTCGCAACCGGCAATGTAATTAGCATGCCGAATATCACTTGGAATGTGAATTGGGACGAAATCGCCAATAGATAAGACCATTTTACAATTTGGGCCCAAGTTAGAAGCAGAGCCTAAGGTGTAAATTGTCGATAGTCCATATCTCGGAAACTATAAGAGATAATGCAATTTGGCAACCGGCAATGTAATTAGCATGCCGAATATTACTTGGAATGTGAATTGGAACGAAATCGCCAATAGATAAGACCATTTTACAATTTGGGCCCAAGTTAGAAGCAGAGCCTAAGGTGTAAATTATCGATAGTCCATACCTCGGAAACTATAAGAGATAATGCAATTTCGCAACCGGCAATGTAATTAGCATGCCGAATATTACTTGGAATGTGAATTGGAACGAAATCGCCAATAGATAAGGCCATTTTACAATTTGGGCCCAAGTTAGAAGCAGAGCCTAAGGTGTAAATTATCGATAGTCCATATCTCGGAAACTATAAGAGATAATGCAATTTGGCAACCGGCAATGTAATTAGCATGCCGAATATTACTTGGAATGTGAATTGGAACAAAATCGCCAATAGATAAGGCCATTTTACAATTTGGGCCCAAGTTAGAAGCAGAGCCTAAGGTGTAAATTATCGATAGTCCATATCTCGGAAACTATAAGAGATAATGCAATTTGGCAACCGGCAATGTAATTAGCATGCCGAATATTACTTGGAATGTGAATTGGAACGAAATCGCCAATAGATAAGACCATTTTACAATTTGGGCCCAAGTTAGAAGCAGAGCCTAAGGTGTAAATTATCGATAGTCCATATCTCGGAAACTATAAGAGATAATGCAATTTGGCAACCGGCAATGTAATTAGCATGCCGAATATTACTTGGAATGTGAATTGGAACGAAATCGCCAATAGATAAGACCATTTTACAATTTGGGCCCAAGTTAGAAGCAGAGCCTAAGGTGTAAATTATCGATAGTCCATATCTCGGAAACTATAAGAGATAATGCAATTTGGCAACCGGCAATGTAATTAGCATGCCGAATATTACTTGGAATGTGAATTGGAACGAAATCGCCAATAGATAAGACCATTTTACAAATTGGGCCCAAGTTAGAAGCAGAGCCTAAGGTGTAAATTATTGATAGACCATATCTCCGAAACTATAAGAGATAATGCAATTTCGCAACCGGCAATGTAATTAGCATGCCGAATATCACTTGGAATGTGAATTGGGACGAAATCGCCAATAGATAAGACCATTTTACAATTTGGGCCCAAGTTAGAAGCAGAGCCTAAGGTGTAAATTATCGATAGTCCATATCTCGGAAACTATAAGAGATAATGCAATTTGGCAACCGGCAATGTAATTAGCATGCCGAATATTACTTGGAATGTGAATTGGAACGAAATCGCCAATAGATAAGACCATTTTACAATTTGGGCCCAAGTTAGAAGCAGAGCCTAAGGTGTAAATTATCGATAGTCCATATCTCGGAAACTATAAGAGATAATGCAATTTGGCAACCGGCAATGTAATTAGCATGCCGAATATTACTTGGAATGTGAATTGGAACGAAATCGCCAATAGATAAGACCATTTTACAATTTGGGCCCAAGTTAGAAGCAGAGCCTAAGGTGTAAATTATCGATAGTCCATATCTCGGAAACTATAAGAGATAATGCAATTTCGCAACCGGCAATGTAATTAGCATGCCGAATATTACTTGGAGTGTGAATTGGAACGAAATCGCCAATAGATAAGACCATTTTACAATTTGGGCCCAAGTTAGAAGCAGAGCCTAAGGTGTAAATTATCGATAGTCCATATCTCGGAAACTATCAGAGATAATTTAATTTGGCAACCGGCAATGTAATTAGCATGCCGAATATTACTTGGAATGTGAATTGGGACGAAATCGCCAATAGATAAGACCATTTTACAAATTGGGCCCAAGTTAGAAGCAGAGCCTAAGGTGTAAATTATTGATAGTCCATATCTCCGAAACTATAAGAGATAATGCAATTTCGCAACCGGCAATGTAATTAGCATGCCGAATATCACTTGGAATGTGAATTGGGACGAAATCGCCAATAGATAAGACCATTTTACAATTTGGGCCCAAGTTAGAAGCAGAGCCTAAGGTGTAAATTATTGATAGTCCATATCTCCGAAACTATAAGAGATAATGCAATTTCGCAACCGGCAATGTAATTAGCATGCCGAATATCACTTGGAATGTGAATTGGGACGAAATCGCCAATAGATAAGACCATTTTACAATTTGGGCCCAAGTTAGAAGCAGAGCCTAAGGTGTAAATTATCGATAGTCCATATCTCGGAAACTATAAGAGATAATGCAATTTGGCAACCGGCAATGTAATTAGCATGCCGAATATTACTTGGAATGTGAATTGGAACGAAATCGCCAATAGATAAGACCATTTTACAATTTGGGCCCAAGTTAGAAGCAGAGCCTAAGGTGTAAATTATCGATAGTCCATATCTCGGAAACTATCAGAGATAATTTAATTTGGCAACCGGCAATGTAATTAGCATGCCGAATATTACTTGGAATGTGAATTGGGACGAAATCGCCAATAGATAAGACCATTTTACAAATTGGGCCCAAGTTAGAAGCAGAGCCTAAGGTGTAAATTATTGATAGTCCATATCTCGGAAACTATAAGAGATAATGCAATTTCGCAACCGGCAATGTAATTAGCATGCCGAATATCACTTGGAATGTGAATTGGGACGAAATCGCCAATAGATAAGACCATTTTACAATTTGGGCCCAAGTTAGAAGCAGAGCCTAAGGTGTAAATTGTCGATAGTCCATATCTCGGAAACTATAAGAGATAATGCAATTTGGCAACCGGCAATGTAATTAGCATGCCGAATATTACTTGGAATGTGAATTGGAACGAAATCGCCAATAGATAAGACCATTTTACAATTTGGGCCCAAGTTAGAAGCAGAGCCTAAGGTGTAAATTATCGATAGTCCATACCTCGGAAACTATAAGAGATAATGCAATTTCGCAACCGGCAATGTAATTAGCATGCCGAATATTACTTGGAATGTGAATTGGAACGAAATCGCCAATAGATAAGGCCATTTTACAATTTGGGCCCAAGTTAGAAGCAGAGCCTAAGGTGTAAATTATCGATAGTCCATATCTCGGAAACTATAAGAGATAATGCAATTTGGCAACCGGCAATGTAATTAGCATGCCGAATATTACTTGGAATGTGAATTGGAACAAAATCGCCAATAGATAAGGCCATTTTACAATTTGGGCCCAAGTTAGAAGCAGAGCCTAAGGTGTAAATTATCGATAGTCCATATCTCGGAAACTATAAGAGATAATGCAATTTGGCAACCGGCAATGTAATTAGCATGCCGAATATTACTTGGAATGTGAATTGGAACGAAATCGCCAATAGATAAGACCATTTTACAATTTGGGCCCAAGTTAGAAGCAGAGCCTAAGGTGTAAATTATCGATAGTCCATATCTCGGAAACTATAAGAGATAATGCAATTTGGCAACCGGCAATGTAATTAGCATGCCGAATATTACTTGGAATGTGAATTGGAACGAAATCGCCAATAGATAAGACCATTTTACAATTTGGGCCCAAGTTAGAAGCAGAGCCTAAGGTGTAAATTATCGATAGTCCATATCTCGGAAACTATAAGAGATAATGCAATTTGGCAACCGGCAATGTAATTAGCATGCCGAATATTACTTGGAATGTGAATTGGAACGAAATCGCCAATAGATAAGACCATTTTACAAATTGGGCCCAAGTTAGAAGCAGAGCCTAAGGTGTAAATTATTGATAGTCCATATCTCCGAAACTATAAGAGATAATGCAATTTCGCAACCGGCAATGTAATTAGCATGCCGAATATCACTTGGAATGTGAATTGGGACGAAATCGCCAATAGATAAGACCATTTTACAATTTGGGCCCAAGTTAGAAGCAGAGCCTAAGGTGTAAATTATCGATAGTCCATATCTCGGAAACTATAAGAGATAATGCAATTTGGCAACCGGCAATGTAATTAGCATGCCGAATATTACTTGGAATGTGAATTGGAACGAAATCGCCAATAGATAAGACCATTTTACAATTTGGGCCCAAGTTAGAAGCAGAGCCTAAGGTGTAAATTATCGATAGTCCATATCTCGGAAACTATAAGAGATAATGCAATTTGGCAACCGGCAATGTAATTAGCATGCCGAATATTACTTGGAATGTGAATTGGAACGAAATCGCCAATAGATAAGACCATTTTACAATTTGGGCCCAAGTTAGAAGCAGAGCCTAAGGTGTAAATTATCGATAGTCCATATCTCGGAAACTATAAGAGATAATGCAATTTCGCAACCGGCAATGTAATTAGCATGCCGAATATTACTTGGAGTGTGAATTGGAACGAAATCGCCAATAGATAAGACCATTTTACAATTTGGGCCCAAGTTAGAAGCAGAGCCTAAGGTGTAAATTATCGATAGTCCATATCTCGGAAACTATAAGAGATAATGCAATTTGGCAACCGGCAATGTAATTAGCATGCCGAATATTACTTGGAATGTGAATTGGAACGAAATCGCCAATAGATAAGACCATTTTACAATTTGGGCCCAAGTTAGAAGCAGAGCCTAAGGTGTAAATTATCGATAGTCCATATCTCGGAAACTATAAGAGATAATGCAATTTCGCAACCGGCAATGTAATTAGCATGCCGAATATTACCTGGAGTGTGAATTGGAACGAAATCGCCAATAGATAAGACCATTTTACAATTTGGGCCCAAGTTAGAAGCAGAGCCTAAGGTGTAAATTATCGATAGTCCATATCTCGGAAACTATAAGAGATAATGCAATTTGGCAACCGGCAATGTAATTAGCATGCCGAATATTACTTGGAATGTGAATTGGAACGAAATCGCCAATAGATAAGATCATTTTACAATTTGGGCCCAAGTTAGAAGCAGAGCCTAAGGTGTAAATTATCGATAGTCCATATCTCGGAAACTATAAGAGATAATGCAATTTGGCAACCGGCAATGTAATTAGCATGCCGAATATTACTTGGAATGTGAATTGGAACGAAATCGCCAATAGATAAGACCATTTTACAATTTGGGCCCAAGTTAGAAGCAGAGGCTAAGGTGTAAATTATCGATAGTCCATATCTCGGAAACTAGAAGAGATAATGCAATTTCGCAACCGGCAATGTAATTAGCATGCCGAATATTACTTGGAGTGTGACTTGGAACGAAATCGCCAATAGATAAGACCATTTTACAATTTGGGCCCAAGTTAGAAGCAGAGCCTAAGGTGTAAATTATCGATAGTCCATATCTCGGAAACTATAAGAGATAATGCAATTTGGCAACCGGCAATGTAATTAGCATGCCGAATATTACTTGAAATGTGAATTGGAACGAAATCGCCAATAGATAAGGCCATTTTACAATTTGGGCCCAAGTTAGAAGCAGAGCCTAAGGTGTAAATTATCGATAGTCCATATCTCGGAAACTATAAGAGATAATGCAATTTCGCAACCGGCAATGTAATTAGCATGCCGAATATTACTTGGAGTGTGAATTGGAACGAAATCGCCAATAGATAAGACCATTTTACAATTTGGGCCCAAGTTAGAAGCAGAGCCTAAGGTGTAAATTATCGATAGTCCATATCTCGGAAACTATAAGAGATAATGCAATTTGGCAACCGGCAATGTAATTAGCATGCCGAATATTACTTGGAATGTGAATTGCAACGAAATCGCCAATAGATAAGACCATTTTACAATTTGGGCCCAAGTTAGAAGCAGAGCCTAAGGTGTAAATTATCGATAGTCCATATCTCGGAAACTATAAGAGATAATGCAATTTGGCAACCGGCAATGTAATTAGCATGCCGAATATTACTTGGAATGTGAATTGGAACGAAATCGCCAATAGATAAGACCATTTTACAATTTGGGCCCAAGTTAGAAGCAGAGTCTAAGGTGTAAATTATTGATAGTCCATATCTCGGAAACTATAAGAGATAATGCAATTTCGCAACCGGCAATGTAATTAGCATGCCGAATATCACTTGGAATGTGAATTGGGACGAAATCGCCAATAGATAAGACCATTTTACAATTTGGGCCCAAGTTAGAAGCAGAGCCTAAGGTGTAAATTATCGATAGTCCATATCTCGGAAACTATAAGAGATAATGCAATTTGGCAACCGGCAATGTAATTAGCATGCCGAATATTACTTGGAATGTGAATTGGGACGAAATCGCCAATAGATAAGACCATTTTACAATTTGGGCCCAAGTTAGAAGCAGAGCCTAAGGTGTAAATTATCGATAGTCCATATCTCGGAAACTATAAGAGATAATGCAATTTGGCAACCGGCAATGTAATTAGCATGCCGAATATTACTTGGAATGTGAATTGGAACGAATTCGCCAATAGGTAAGACCATTTTACAATTTGGGCCCAAGTTAGAAGCAGAGCCTAAGGTGTAAATTATCGATAGTCCATATCTCGGAAACTATAAGAGATAATTCAATTTGGCAACCGGCAATGTAATTAGCATTCCGAATATTACTTGGAATGTGAATTGGAACGAAATCGCCAATAGATAAGACCATTTAACAATTTGGGCCCAAGTTAGAAGCAGAGCCTAAGGTGTAAATTATCGATAGTCCATATCTCGGAAACTATAAGAGATAATGCAATTTGGCAACCGGCAATGTAATTAGCATGCCGAATATTACTTGGAATGTGAATTGGAACGAAATCGCCAATAGATAAGACCATTTTACTATTTGGGCCCAAGTTAGAAGCAGAGCCTAAGGTGTAAATTATCGATAGTCCATATCTCGGAAACTATAAGAGATAATGCAATTTGGCAACCGGCAATGTAATTAGCATGCTGAATATTACTTGGAATGTGAATTGGAACGAAATCGCCAAAAGATAAGGCCATTTTACAATTTGGGCCCAAGTTAGAAGCGGAGCCTATGGTGTAAATTATCGATAGTCCATATCTCGGAAACTATAAGAGATAATGCAATTTGGCAACCGGCAATGTAATTAGCATGCCGAATATTACTTGGAATGTGAATTGGAACGAAATCGCCAATAGATAAGACCATTTTACAATTTGGGCCCAAGTTAGAAGCAGAGCCTAAGGTGTAAATTATCGATAGTCCATATCTCGGAAACTATAAGAGATAATGCAATTTGGCAACCGGCAATGTAATTAGCATGCCGAATATTACTTGGAATGTGAATTGGAACGAAATCGCCAATAGATAAGACCATTTTACAATTTGGGCCCAAGTTAGAAGCAGAGCCTAAGGTGTAAATTATCGATAGTCCATATCTCGGAAACTATAAGGGATAATGCAATTTGGCAACCGGCAATGTAATTAGCATGCCGAATATTACTTGGAATGTGAATTGGAACGAAATCGCCAATAGATAAGACCATTTTACAAATTGGGCCCAAGTTAGAAGCAGAGCCTAAGGTGTAAATTATTGATAGTCCATATCTCGGAAACTATAAGAGATAATGCAATTTCGCAACCGGCAATGTAATTAGCATGCCGAATATCACTTGGAATGTGAATTGGGACGAAATCGCCAATAGATAAGACCATTTTACAATTTGGGCCCAAGTTAGAAGCAGAGCCTAAGGTGTAAATTATCGATAGTCCATATCTCGGAAACTATAAGAGATAATGCAATTTGGCAACCGGCAATGTAATTAGCATGCCGAATATTACTTGGAATGTGAATTGGAACGAAATCACCAATAGATAAGACCATTTTACAATTTGGGCCCAAGTTAGAAGCAGAGCCTAAGGTGTAAATTATCGATAGTCCATATCTCGGAAACTATAAGAGATAATGCAATTTGGCAACCGGCAATGTAATTAGCATGCCGAATATTACTTGGAATGTGAATTGGAACGAAATCGCCAATAGATAAGACCATTTTACAATTTGGGCCCAAGTTAGAAGCAGAGCCTAAGGTGTAAATTATCGATAGTCCATATCTCGGAAACTATAAGAGATAATGCAATTTCGCAACCGGCAATGTAATTAGCATGCCGAATATTACTTGGAATGTGAATTGGAACGAAATCGCCAATAGATAAGGCCATTTTACAATTTGGGCCCAAGTTAGAAGCAGAGCCTAAGGTGTAAATTATCGATAGTCCATATCTCGGAAACTATAAGAGATAATGCAATTTCGCAACCGGCAATGTAATTAGCATGCCGAATATTACTTGGAGTGTGAATTGGAACGAAATCGCCAATAGATAAGACCATTTTACAATTTGGGCCCAAGTTAGAAGCAGAGCCTAAGGTGTAAATTATCGATAGTCCATATCTCGGAAACTATAAGAGATAATGCAATTTGGCAACCGGCAATGTAATTAGCATGCCGAATATTACTTGGAATGTGAATTGCAACGAAATCGCCAATAGATAAGACCATTTTACAATTTGGGCCCAAGTTAGAAGCAGAGCCTAAGGTGTAAATTATCGATAGTCCATATCTCGGAAACTATAAGAGATAATGCAATTTGGCAACCGGCAATGTAATTAGCATGCCGAATATTACTTGGAATGTGAATTGGAACGAAATCGCCAATAGATAAGACCATTTTACAATTTGGGCCCAAGTTAGAAGCAGAGCCTAAGGTGTAAATTATCGATAGTCCATATCTCGGAAACTATAAGAGATAATGCAATTTCGCAACCGGCAATGTAATTAGCATGCCGAATATTACTTGGAGTGTGAATTGGAACGAAATCGCCAATAGATAATACCATTTTACAATTTGGGCCCAAGTTAGAAGCAGAGCCTAAGGTGTAAATTATCGATAGTCCATATCTCGGAAACTATAAGAGATAATGCAATTTGGCAACCGGCAATGTAATTAGCATGCCGAATATTACTTGGAATGTGAATTGGAACGAAATCGCCAATAGATAAGACCATTTTACAATTTGGGCCCAAGTTAGAAGCAGAGCCTAAGGTGTAAATTATCGATAGTCCATATCTCGGAAACTATAAGAGATAATGCAATTTCGCAACCGGCAATGTAATTAGCATGCCGAATATTACTTGGAGTGTGAATTGGAACGAAATCGCCAATAGATAAGACCATTTTACAATTTGGGCCCAAGTTAGAAGCAGAGCCTAAGGTGTAAATTATCGATAGTCCATATCTCGGAAACTATAAGAGATAATGCAATTTGGCAACCGGCAATGTAATTAGCATGCCGAATATTACTTGGAATGTGAATTGGAACGAAATCGCCAATAGATAAGACCATTTTACAATTTGGGCCCAAGTTAGAAGCAGAGCCTAAGGTGTAAATTATCGATAGTCCATATCTCGGAAACTATAAGAGATAATGCAATTTGGCAACCGGCAATGTAATTAGCATGCCGAATATTACTTGGAATGTGAATTGGAACGAAATCGCCAATAGATAAGACCATTTTACAATTTGGGCCCAAGTTAGAAGCAGAGCCTAAGGTGTAAATTATCGATAGTCCATATCTCGGAAACTATAAGAGATAATGCAATTTCGCAACCGGCAATGTAATTAGCATGCCGAATATTACTTGGAGTGTGAATTGGAACGAAATCGCCAATAGATAAGACCATTTTAGAATTTGGGCCCAAGTTAGAAGCAGAGCCTAAGGTGTATATTATCGATAGTCCATATCTCGGAAACTATAAGAGATAATGCAATTTGGCAACCGGCAATGTAATTAGCATGCCGAATATTACTTGAAATGTGAATTGGAACGAAATCGCCAATAGATAAGGCCATTTTACAATTTGGGCCCAAGTTAGAAGCAGAGCCTAAGGTGTAAATTATCGATAGTCCATATCTCGGAAACTATAAGAGATAATGCAATTTCGCAACCGGCAATGTAATTAGCATGCCGAATATTACTTGGAGTGTGAATTGGAACGAAATCGCCAATAGATAAGACCATTTTACAATTTGGGCCCAAGTTAGAAGCAGAGCCTAAGGTGTAAATTATCGAAAGTCCATATCTCGGAAACTATAAGAGATAATGCAATTTGGCAACCGGCAATGTAATTAGCATGCCGAATATTACTTGGAATGTGAATTGCAACGAAATCGCCAATAGATAAGACCATTTTACAATTTGGGCCCAAGTTAGAAGCAGAGCCTAAGGTGTAAATTATTGATAGTCCATATCTCGGAAACTATAAGAGATAATGCAATTTCGCAACCGGCAATGTAATTAGCATGCCGAATATCACTTGGAATGTGAATTGGGACGAAATCGCCAATAGATAAGACCATTTTACAATTTGGGCCCAAGTTAGAAGCAGAGCCTAAGGTGTAAATTATCGATAGTCCATATCTCGGAAACTATAAGAGATAATGCAATTTGGCAACCGGCAATGTAATTAGCATGCCGAATATTACTTGGGATGTGAATTGGGACGAAATCGCCAATAGATAAGACCATTTTACAATTTGGGCCCAAGTTAGAAGCAGAGCCTAAGGTGTAAATTATCGATAGTCCATATCTCGGAAACTATAAGAGATAATGCAATTTGGCAACCGGCAATGTAATTAGCATGCCGAATATTACTTGGAATGTGAATTGGAACGAAATCGCCAATAGGTAAGACCATTTTACAATTTGGGCCCAAGTTAGAAGCAGAGCCTAAGGTGTAAATTATCGATAGTCCATATCTCGGAAACTATAAGAGATAATTCAATTTGGCAACCGGCAATGTAATTAGCATGCCGAATATTACTTGGAATGTGAATTGGAACGAAATCGCCAATAGATAAGACCATTTTACAATTTGGGCCCAAGTTAGAAGCAGAGCCTAAGGTGTAAATTATCGATAGTCCATATCTCGGAAACTATAAGAGATAATGCAATTTGGCAACCGGCAATGTAATTAGCATGCCGAATATTACTTGGAATGTGAATTGGAACGAAATCGCCAATAGATAAGACCATTTTACTATTTGGGCCCAAGTTAGAAGCAGAGCCTAAGGTGTAAATTATCGATAGTCCATATCTCGGAAACTATAAGAGATAATGCAATTTGGCAACCGGCAATGTAATTAGCATGCTGAATATTACTTGGAATGTGAATTGGAACGAAATCGCCAAAAGATAAGGCCATTTTACAATTTGGGCCCAAGTTAGAAGCAGAGCCTATGGTGTAAATTATCGATAGTCCATATCTCGGAAACTATAAGAGATAATGCAATTTGGCAACCGGCAATGTAATTAGCATGCCGAATATTACTTGGAATGTGAATTGGAACGAAATCGCCAATAGATAAGACCATTTTACAATTTGGGCCCAAGTTAGAAGCAGAGCCTAAGGTGTAAATTATCGATAGTCCATATCTCGGAAACTATAAGAGATAATGCAATTTGGCAACCGGCAATGTAATTAGCATGCCGAATATTACTTGGAATGTGAATTGGAACGAAATCGCCAATAGATAAGACCATTTTACAATTTGGGAGCAAGTTAGAAGCAGAGCCTAAGGTGTAAATTATCGATAGTCCATATCTCGGAAACTATAAGAGATAATGCAATTTGGCAACCGGCAATGTAATTAGCATGCCGAATATTACTTGGAATGTGAATTGGAACGAAATCGCCAATAGATAAGACCATTTTACAATTTGGGCCCAAGTTAGAAGCAGAGCCTATGGTGTAAATTATCGATAGTCCATATCTCGGAAACTATAAGAGATAATGCAATTTGGCAACCGGCAATGTAATTAGCATGCCGAATATTACTTGGAATGTGAATTGGAACGAAATCGCCAATAGATAAGACCATTTTACAATTTGGGCCCAAGTTAGAAGCAGAGCCTAAGGTGTAAATTATCGATAGTCCATATCTCGGAAACTATAAGAGATAATGCAATTTGGCAACCGGCAATGTAATTAGCATGCCGAATATTACTTGGAATGTGAATTGGAACGAAATCGCCAATAGATAAGACCATTTTACAATTTGGGCCCAAGTTAGAAGCAGAGCCTAAGGTGTAAATTATCGATAGTCCATATCTCGGAAACTATAAGGGATAATGCAATTTGGCAACCGGCAATGTAATTAGCATGCCGAATATTACTTGGAATGTGAATTGGAACGAAATCGCCAATAGATAAGACCATTTTACAAATTGGGCCCAAGTTAGAAGCAGAGCCTAAGGTGTAAATTATTGATAGTCCATATCTCGGAAACTATAAGAGATAATGCAATTTCGCAACCGGCAATGTAATTAGCATGCCGAATATCACTTGGAATGTGAATTGGGACGAAATCGCCAATAGATAAGACCATTTTACAATTTGGGCCCAAGTTAGAAGCAGAGCCTAAGGTGTAAATTATCGATAGTCCATATCTCGGAAACTATAAGAGATAATGCAATTTGGCAACCGGCAATGTAATTAGCATGCCGAATATTACTTGGAATGTGAATTGGAAAGAAATCGCCAATAGATAAGACCATTTTACAATTTGGGCCCAAGTTAGAAGCAGAGCCTAAGGTGTAAATTATCGATAGTCCATATCTCGGAAACTATAAGAGATAATGCAATTTGGCAACCGGCAATGTAATTAGCATGCCGAATATTACTTGGAATGTGAATTGGAACGAAATCGCCAATAGATAAGACCATTTTACAATTTGGGCCCAAGTTAGAAGCAGAGCCTAAGGTGTAAATTATCGATAGTCCATATCTCGGAAACTATAAGAGATAATGCAATTTGGCAACCGGCAATGTAATTAGCATGCCGAATATTACTTGGAATGTGAATTGGAACGAAATCGCCAATAGATAAGACCATTTTACAATTTGGGCCCAAGTTAGAAGCAGAGCCTAAGGTGTAAATTATCGATAGTCCATATCTCGGAAACTATAAGAGATAATGCAATTTCGCAAACGGCAATGTAATTAGCATGCCGAATATTACTTGGAGTGTGAATTGGAACGAAATCGCCAATAGATAAGACCATTTTACAATTTGGGCCCAAGTTAGAAGCAGAGCCTAAGGTGTAAATTATCGATAGTCCATATCTCGGAAACTATAAGAGATAATGCAATTTGGCAACCGGCAATGTAATTAGCATGCCGAATATTACTTGGAATGTGAATTGGAACGAAATCGCCAATAGATAAGACCATTTTACAATTTGGGCCCAAGTTAGAAGCAGAGCCTAAGGTGTAAATTATCGATAGTCCATATCTCGGAAACTATAAGAGATAATGCAATTTGGCAACCGGCAATGTAATTAGCATGCCGAATATTACTTGGAATGTGAATTGGAACGAAATCGCCAATAGATAAGACCATTTTACAATTTGGGCCCAAGTTAGAAGCAGAGCCTAAGGTGTAAATTATCGATAGTCCATATCTCGGAAACTATAAGAGATAATGCAATTTCGCAACCGGCAATGTAATTAGCATGCCGAATATTACTTGGAGTGTGAATTGGAACGAAATCGCCAATAGATAAGACCATTTTACAATTTGGGCCCAAGTTAGAAGCAGAGCCTAAGGTGTAAATTATCGATAGTCCATATCTCGGAAACTATAAGAGATAATGCAATTTGGCAACCGGCAATGTAATTAGCATGCCGAATATTACTTGGAATGTGAATTGGAACGAAATCGCCAATAGATAAGACCATTTTACAATTTGGGCCCAAGTTAGAAGCAGAGCCTAAGGTGTAAATTATCGATAGTCCATATCTCGGAAACTATAAGAGATAATGCAATTTCGCAACCGGCAATGTAATTAGCATGCCGAATATCACTTGGAATGTGAATTGGGACGAAATCGCCAATAGATAAGACCATTTTACAATTTGGGCCCAAGTTAGAAGCAGAGCCTAAGGTGTAAATTATCGATAGTCCATATCTCGGAAACTATAAGAGATAATGCAATTTGGCAACCGGCAATGTAATTAGCATGCCGAATATTACTTGGAATGTGAATTGGAAAGAAATCGCCAATAGATAAGACCATTTTACAATTTGGGCCCAAGTTAGAAGCAGAGCCTAAGGTGTAAATTATCGATAGTCCATATCTCGGAAACTATAAGAGATAATGCAATTTGGCAACCGGCAATGTAATTAGCATGCCGAATATTACTTGGAATGTGAATTGGAACGAAATCGCCAATAGATAAGACCATTTTACAATTTGGGCCCAAGTTAGAAGCAGAGCCTAAGGTGTAAATTATCGATAGTCCATATCTCGGAAACTATAAGAGATAATGCAATTTCGCAACCGGCAATGTAATTAGCATGCCGAATATTACTTGGAGTGTGAATTGGAACGAAATCGCCAATAGATAAGACCATTTTACAATTTGGGCCCAAGTTAGAAGCAGAGCCTAAGGTGTAAATTATCGATAGTCCATATCTCGGAAACTATAAGAGATAATGCAATTTGGCAACCGGCAATGTAATTAGCATGCCGAATATTACTTGAAATGTGAATTGGAACGAAATCGCCAATAGATAAGGCCATTTTACAATTTGGGCCCAAGTTAGAAGCAGAGCCTAAGGTGTAAATTATCGATAGTCCATATCTCGGAAACTATAAGAGATAATGCAATTTCGCAACCGGCAATGTAATTAGTATGCCGAATATTACTTGGAGTGTGAATTGGAACGAAATCGCCAATAGATAAGACCATTTTACAATTTGGGCCCAAGTTAGAAGCAGAGCCTAAGGTGTAAATTATCGATAGTCCATATCTCGGAAACTATAAGAGATAATGCAATTTGGCAACCGGCAATGTAATTAGCATGCCGAATATTACTTGGAATGTGAATTGCAACGAAATCGCCAATAGATAAGACCATTTTACAATTTGGGCCCAAGTTAGAAGCAGAGCCTAAGGTGTAAATTATCGATAGTCCATATCTCGGAAACTATAAGAGATAATGCAATTTGGCAACCGGCAATGTAATTAGCATGCCGAATATTACTTGGAATGTGAATTGGAACGAAATCGCCAATAGATAAGACCATTTTACAATTTGGGCCCAAGTTAGAAGCAGAGCCTAAGGTGTAAATTATCGATAGTCCATATCTCGGAAACTATAAGAGATAATGCAATTTGGCAACCGGCAATGTAATTAGCATGCCGAATATTACTTGGAATGTGAATTGGAACGAAATCGCCAATAGATAAGACCATTTTACAATTTGGGCCCAAGTTAGAAGCAGAGCCTAAGGTGTAAATTATCGATAGTCCATATCTCGGAAACTATAAGAGATAATGCAATTTGGCAACCGGCAATGTAATTAGCATGCCGAATATTACTTGGAATGTGAATTGGAACGAAATCGCCAATAGATAAGACCATTTTACAATTTGGGCCCAAGTTAGAAGCAGAGCCTAAGGTGTAAATTATCGATAGTCCATATCTCGGAAACTATAAGAGATAATGCAATTTCGCAACCGGCAATGTAATTAGCATGCCGAATATTACTTGGAGTGTGAATTGGAACGAAATCGCCAATAGATAAGACCATTTTACATTTTGGGCCCAAGTTAGAAGCAGAGCCTAAGGTGTAAATTATCGATAGTCCATATCTCGGAAACTATAAGAGATAATGCAATTTGGCAACCGGCAATGTAATTAGCATGCCGAATATTACTTGAAATGTGAATTGGAACGAAATCGCCAATAGATAAGGCCATTTTACAATTTGGGCCCAAGTTAGAAGCAGAGCCTAAGGTGTAAATTATCGATAGTCCATATCTCGGAAACTATAAGAGATAATGCAATTTGGCAACCGGCAATGTAATTAGCATGCCGAATATTACTTGAAATGTGAATTGGAACGAAATCGCCAATAGATAAGGCCATTTTACAATTTGGGCCCAAGTTAGAAGCAGAGCCTAAGGTGTAAATTATCGATAGTCCATATCTCGGAAACTATAAGAGATAATGCAATTTCGCAACCGGCAATGTAATTAGTATGCCGAATATTACTTGGAGTGTGAATTGGAACGAAATCGCCAATAGATAAGACCATTTTACAATTTGGGCCCAAGTTAGAAGCAGAGCCTAAGGTGTAAATTATCGATAGTCCATATCTCGGAAACTATAAGAGATAATGCAATTTGGCAACCGGCAATGTAATTAGCATGCCGAATATTACTTGGAATGTGAATTGCAACGAAATCGCCAATAGATAAGACCATTTTACAATTTGGGCCCAAGTTAGAAGCAGAGCCTAAGGTGTAAATTATCGATAGTCCATATCTCGGAAACTATAAGAGATAATGCAATTTGGCAACCGGCAATGTAATTAGCATGCCGAATATTACTTGGAATGTGAATTGGAACGAAATCGCCAATAGATAAGACCATTTTACAATTTGGGCCCAAGTTAGAAGCAGAGCCTAAGGTGTAAATTATCGATAGTCCATATCTCGGAAACTATAAGAGATAATGCAATTTAGCAACCGGCAATGTAATTAGCATGCCGAATATTACTTGGAATGTGAATTGGAACGAAATCGCCAATAGATAAGACCATTTTACAATTTGGGCCCAAGTTAGAAGCAGAGCCTAAGGTGTAAATTATCGATAGTCCATATCTCGGAAACTATAAGAGATAATGCAATTTAGCAACCGGCAATGTAATTAGCATGCCGAATATTACTTGGAATGTGAATTGGAACGAAATCGCCAATAGATAAGACCATTTTACAATTTGGGCCCAAGTTAGAAGCAGAGCCTAAGGTGTAAATTATCGATAGTCCATATCTCGGAAACTATAAGAGATAATGCAATTTCGCAACCGGCAATGTAATTAGCATGCCGAATATTACTTGGAGTGTGAATTGGAACGAAATCGCCAATAGATAAGACCATTTTACATTTTGGGCCCAAGTTAGAAGCAGAGCCTAAGGTGTAAATTATCGATAGTCCATATCTCGGAAACTATAAGAGATAATGCAATTTGGCAACCGGCAATGTAATTAGCATGCCGAATATTACTTGAAATGTGAATTGGAACGAAATCGCCAATAGATAAGGCCATTTTACAATTTGGGCCCAAGTTAGAAGCAGAGCCTAAGGTGTAAATTATCGATAGTCCATATCTCGGAAACTATAAGAGATAATGCAATTTGGCAACCGGCAATGTAATTAGCATGCCGAATATTACTTGAAATGTGAATTGGAACGAAATCGCCAATAGATAAGGCCATTTTACAATTTGGGCCCAAGTTAGAAGCAGAGCCTAAGGTGTAAATTATCGATAGTCCATATCTCGGAAACTATAAGAGATAATGCAATTTCGCAACCGGCAATGTAATTAGTATGCCGAATATTACTTGGAGTGTGAATTGGAACGAAATCGCCAATAGATAAGACCATTTTACAATTTGGGCCCAAGTTAGAAGCAGAGCCTAAGGTGTAAATTATCGATAGTCCATATCTCGGAAACTATAAGAGATAATGCAATTTGGCAACCGGCAATGTAATTAGCATGCCGAATATTACTTGGAATGTGAATTGCAACGAAATCGCCAATAGATAAGACCATTTTACAATTTGGGCCCAAGTTAGAAGCAGAGCCTAAGGTGTAAATTATCGATAGTCCATATCTCGGAAACTATAAGAGATAATGCAATTTGGCAACCGGCAATGTAATTAGCATGCCGAATATTACTTGGAATGTGAATTGGAACGAAATCGCCAATAGATAAGACCATTTTACAATTTGGGCCCAAGTTAGAAGCAGAGCCTAAGGTGTAAATTATCGATAGTCCATATCTCGGAAACTATAAGAGATAATGCAATTTAGCAACCGGCAATGTAATTAGCATGCCGAATATTACTTGGAATGTGAATTGGAACGAAATCGCCAATAGATAAGACCATTTTACAATTTGGGCCCAAGTTAGAAGCAGAGCCTAAGGTGTAAATTATCGATAGTCCATATCTCGGAAACTATAAGAGATAATGCAATTTGGCAACCGGCAATGTAATTAGCATGCCGAATATTACTTGGAATGTGAATTGGAACGAAATCGCCAATAGATAAGACCATTTTACAATTTGGGCCCAAGTTAGAAGCAGAGCCTAAGGTGTAAATTATCGATAGTCCATATCTCGGAAACTATAAGAGATAATGCAATTTCGCAACCGGCAATGTAATTAGCATGCCGAATATTACTTGGAGTGTGAATTGGAACGAAATCGCCAATAGATAAGACCATTTTACAATTTGGGCCCAAGTTAGAAGCAGAGCCTAAGGTGTAAATTATCGATAGTCCATATCTCGGAAACTATAAGAGATAATGCAATTTGGCAACCGGCAATGTAATTAGCATGCCGAATATTACTTGAAATGTGAATTGGAACGAAATCGCCAATAGATAAGGCCATTTTACAATTTGGGCAAAAGTTAGAAGCAGAGCCTAAGGTGTAAATTATCGATAGTCCATATCTCGGAAACTATAAGAGATAATGCAATTTCGCAACCGGCAATGTAATTAGCATGCCGAATATTACTTGGAGTGTGAATTGGAACGAAATCGCCAATAGATAAGACCATTTTACAATTTGGGCCCAAGTTAGAAGCAGAGCCTAAGGTGTAAATTATCGATAGTCCATATCTCGGAAACTATAAGAGATAATGCAATTTGGTAACCGGCAATGTAATTAGCATGCCGAATATTACTTGGAATGTGAATTGCAACGAAATCGCCAATAGATAAGACCATTTTACAATTTGGGCCCAAGTTAGAAGCAGAGCCTAAGGTGTAAATTATTGATAGTCCATATCTCGGAAACTATAAGAGATAATGCAATTTCGCAACCGGCAATGTAATTAGCATGCCGAATATCACTTGGAATGTGAATTGGGACGAAATCGCCAATAGATAAGACCATTTTACAATTTGGGCCCAAGTTAGAAGCAGAGCCTAAGGTGTAAATTATCGATAGTCCATATCTCGGAAACTATAAGAGATAATGCAATTTGGCAACCGGCAATGTAATTAGCATGCCGAATATTACTTGGAATGTGAATTGGGACGAAATCGCCAATAGATAAGACCATTTTACAATTTGGGCCCAAGTTAGAAGCAGAGCCTAAGGTGTAAATTATCGATAGTCCATATCTCGGAAACTATAAGAGATAATGCAATTTGGCAACCGGCAATGTAATTAGCATGCCGAATATTACTTGAAATGTGAATTGGAACGAAATCGCCAATAGATAAGGCCATTTTACAATTTGGGCCCAAGTTAGAAGCAGAGCCTAAGGTGTAAATTATCGATAGTCCATATCTCGGAAACTATAAGAGATAATGCAATTTCGCAACCGGCAATGTAATTAGTATGCCGAATATTACTTGGAGTGTGAATTGGAACGAAATCGCCAATAGATAAGACCATTTTACAATTTGGGCCCAAGTTAGAAGCAGAGCCTAAGGTGTAAATTATCGATAGTCCATATCTCGGAAACTATAAGAGATAATGCAATTTGGCAACCGGCAATGTAATTAGCATGCCGAATATTACTTGGAATGTGAATTGCAACGAAATCGCCAATAGATAAGACCATTTTACAATTTGGGCCCAAGTTAGAAGCAGAGCCTAAGGTGTAAATTATCGATAGTCCATATCTCGGAAACTATAAGAGATAATGCAATTTGGCAACCGGCAATGTAATTAGCATGCCGAATATTACTTGGAATGTGAATTGGAACGAAATCGCCAATAGATAAGACCATTTTACAATTTGGGCCCAAGTTAGAAGCAGAGCCTAAGGTGTAAATTATCGATAGTCCATATCTCGGAAACTATAAGAGATAATGCAATTTAGCAACCGGCAATGTAATTAGCATGCCGAATATTACTTGGAATGTGAATTGGAACGAAATCGCCAATAGATAAGACCATTTTACAATTTGGGCCCAAGTTAGAAGCAGAGCCTAAGGTGTAAATTATCGATAGTCCATATCTCGGAAACTATAAGAGATAATGCAATTTCGCAACCGGCAATGTAATTAGCATGCCGAATATTACTTGGAGTGTGAATTGGAACGAAATCGCCAATAGATAAGACCATTTTACAATTTGGGCCCAAGTTAGAAGCAGAGCCTAAGGTGTAAATTATCGATAGTCCATATCTCGGAAACTATAAGAGATAATGCAATTTGGCAACCGGCAATGTAATTAGCATGCCGAATATTACTTGAAATGTGAATTGGAACGAAATCGCCAATAGATAAGGCCATTTTACAATTTGGGCCCAAGTTAGAAGCAGAGCCTAAGGTGTAAATTATCGATAGTCCATATCTCGGAAACTATAAGAGATAATGCAATTTCGCAACCGGCAATGTAATTAGCATGCCGAATATTACTTGGAGTGTGAATTGGAACGAAATCGCCAATAGATAAGACCATTTTACAATTTGGGCCCAAGTTAGAAGCAGAGCCTAAGGTGTAAATTATCGATAGTCCATATCTCGGAAACTATAAGAGATAATGCAATTTGGTAACCGGCAATGTAATTAGCATGCCGAATATTACTTGGAATGTGAATTGCAACGAAATCGCCAATAGATAAGACCATTTTACAATTTGGGCCCAAGTTAGAAGCAGAGCCTAAGGTGTAAATTATTGATAGTCCATATCTCGGAAACTATAAGAGATAATGCAATTTCGCAACCGGCAATGTAATTAGCATGCCGAATATCACTTGGAATGTGAATTGGGACGAAATCGCCAATAGATAAGACCATTTTACAATTTGGGCCCAAGTTAGAAGCAGAGCCTAAGGTGTAAATTATCGATAGTCCATATCTCGGAAACTATAAGAGATAATGCAATTTGGCAACCGGCAATGTAATTAGCATGCCGAATATTACTTGGAATGTGAATTGGGACGAAATCGCCAATAGATAAGACCATTTTACAATTTGGGCCCAAGTTAGAAGCAGAGCCTAAGGTGTAAATTATCGATAGTCCATATCTCGGAAACTATAAGAGATAATGCAATTTGGCAACCGGCAATGTAATTAGCATGCCGAATATTACTTGGAATGTGAATTGGAACGAAATCGCCAATAGGTAAGACCATTTTACAATTTGGGCCCAAGTTAGAAGCAGAGCCTAAGGTGTAAATTATCGATAGTCCATATCTCGGAAACTATAAGAGATAATTCAATTTGGCAACCGGCAATGTAATTAGCATGCCGAATATTACTTGGAATGTGAATTGGAACGAAATCGCCAATAGATAAGACCATTTTACAATTTGGGCCCAAGTTAGAAGCAGAGCCTAAGGTGTAAATTATCGATAGTCCATATCTCGGAAACTATAAGAGATAATGCAATTTGGCAACCGGCAATGTAATTAGCATGCTGAATATTACTTGGAATGTGAATTGGAACGAAATCGCCAATAGATAAGACCATTTTACAATTTGGGCCCAAGTTAGAAGCAGAGCCTAAGGTGTAAATTATCGATAGTCCATATCTCGGAAACTATAAGAGATAATGCAATTTCGCAACCGGCAATGTAATTAGCATGCCGAATATTACTTGGAGTGTGAATTGGAACGAAATCGCCAATAGATAATACCATTTTACAATTTGGGCCCAAGTTAGAAGCAGAGCCTAAGGTGTAAATTATCGATAGTCCATATCTCGGAAACTATAAGAGATAATGCAATTTGGCAACCGGCAATGTAATTAGCATGCCGAATATTACTTGGAATGTGAATTGGAACGAAATCGCCAATAGATAAGACCATTTTACAATTTGGGCCCAAGTTAGAAGCAGAGCCTAAGGTGTAAATTATCGATAGTCCATATCTCGGAAACTATAAGAGATAATGCAATTTCGCAACCGGCAATGTAATTAGCATGCCGAATATTACTTGGAGTGTGAATTGGAACGAAATCGCCAATAGATAAGACCATTTTACAATTTGGGCATAAGTTAGAAGCAGAGCCTAAGGTGTAAATTATCGATAGTCCATATCTCGGAAACTATAAGAGATAATGCAATTTGGCAACCGGCAATGTAATTAGCATGCCGAATATTACTTGGAATGTGAATTGGAACGAAATCGCCAATAGATAAGACCATTTTACAATTTGGGCCCAAGTTAGAAGCAGAGCCTAAGGTGTAAATTATCGATAGTCCATATCTCGGAAACTATAAGAGATAATGCAATTTGGCAACCGGCAATGTAATTAGCATGCCGAATATTACTTGGAATGTGAATTGGAACGAAATCGCCAATAGATAAGACCATTTTACAATTTGGGCCCAAGTTAGAAGCAGAGCCTAAGGTGTAAATTATCGATAGTCCATATCTCGGAAACTATAAGAGATAATGCAATTTCGCAACCGGCAATGTAATTAGCATGCCGAATATTACTTGGAGTGTGAATTGGAACGAAATCGCCAATAGATAAGACCATTTTACAATTTGGGCCCAAGTTAGAAGCAGAGCCTAAGGTGTAAATTATCGATAGTCCATATCTCGGAAACTATAAGAGATAATGCAATTTGGCAACCGGCAATGTAATTAGCATGCCGAATATTACTTGAAATGTGAATTGGAACGAAATCGCCAATAGATAAGGCCATTTTACAATTTGGGCCCAAGTTAGAAGCAGAGCCTAAGGTGTAAATTATCGATAGTCCATATCTCGGAAACTATAAGAGATAATGCAATTTCGCAACCGGCAATGTAATTAGTATGCCGAATATTACTTGGAGTGTGAATTGGAACGAAATCGCCAATAGATAAGACCATTTTACAATTTGGGCCCAAGTTAGAAGCAGAGCCTAAGGTGTAAATTATCGATAGTCCATATCTCGGAAACTATAAGAGATAATGCAATTTGGCAACCGGCAATGTAATTAGCATGCCGAATATTACTTGGAATGTGAATTGCAACGAAATCGCCAATAGATAAGACCATTTTACAATTTGGGCCCAAGTTAGAAGCAGAGCCTAAGGTGTAAATTATCGATAGTCCATATCTCGGAAACTATAAGAGATAATGCAATTTGGCAACCGGCAATGTAATTAGCATGCCGAATATTACTTGGAATGTGAATTGGAACGAAATCGCCAATAGATAAGACCATTTTACAATTTGGGCCCAAGTTAGAAGCAGAGCCTAAGGTGTAAATTATCGATAGTCCATATCTCGGAAACTATAAGGGATAATGCAATTTGGCAACCGGCAATGTAATTAGCATGCCGAATATTACTTGGAATGTGAATTGGAACGAAATCGCCAATAGATAAGACCATTTTACAAATTGGGCCCAAGTTAGAAGCAGAGCCTAAGGTGTAAATTATTGATAGTCCATATCTCGGAAACTATAAGAGATAATGCAATTTCGCAACCGGCAATGTAATTAGCATGCCGAATATCACTTGGAATGTGAATTGGGACGAAATTGCCAATAGGTAAGACCATTTTACAATTTGGGATCAAGTTAGAAGCAGAGCCTAAGGTGTAAATTATCGATAGTCCATATCTCGGAAATTATAAGAGATAATGCAATTTGGCAACCGGCAATGTAATTAGCATGCCGAATATTACTTGGAATGTGAATTGGAACGAAATCGCCAATAGATAAGACCATTTTACAATTTGGGCCCAAGTTAGAAGCAGAGCCTAAGGTGTAAATTATCGATAGTCCATATCTCGGAAACTATAAGAGATAATGCAATTTGGCAACCGGCAATGTAATTAGCATGCCGAATATTACTTGGAATGTGAATTGGAACGAAATCGCCAATAGATAAGACCATTTTACAATTTGGGCCCAAGTTAGAAGCAGAGCCTAAGGTGTAAATTATCGATAGTCCATATCTCGGAAACTATAAGAGATAATGCAATTTCGCAACCGGCAATGTAATTAGCATGCCGAATATTACTTGGAGTGTGAATTGGAACGAAATCGCCAATAGATAATACCATTTTACAATTTGGGCCCAAGTTAGAAGCAGAGCCTAAGGTGTAAATTATCGATAGTCCATATCTCGGAAACTATAAGAGATAATGCAATTTGGCAACCGGCAATGTAATTAGCATGCCGAATATTACTTGGAATGTGAATTGGAACGAAATCGCCAATAGATAAGACCATTTTACAATTTGGGCCCAAGTTAGAAGCAGAGCCTAAGGTGTAAATTATCGATAGTCCATATCTCGGAAACTGTAAGAGATAATGCAATTTCGCAACCGGCAATGTAATTAGCATGCCGAATATTACTTGGAGTGTGAATTGGAACGAAATCGCCAATAGATAAGACCATTTTACAATTTGGGCCCAAGTTAGAAGCAGAGCCTAAGGTGTAAATTATCGATAGTCCATATCTCGGAAACTATAAGAGATAATGCAATTTGGCAACCGGCAATGTAATTAGCATGCCGAATATTACTTGGAATGTGAATTGGAACGAAATCGCCAATAGATAAGACCATTTTACAATTTGGGCCCAAGTTAGAAGCAGAGCCTAAGGTGTAAATTATCGATAGTCCATATCTCGGAAACTATAAGAGATAATGCAATTTGGCAACCGGCAATGTAATTAGCATGCCGAATATTACTTGGAATGTGAATTGGATCGAAATCGCCAATAGATAAGACCATTTTACAATTTGGGCCCAAGTTAGAAGCAGAGCCTAAGGTGTAAATTATCGATAGTCCATATCTCGGAAACTATAAGAGATAATGCAATTTGGCAACCGGCAATGTAATTAGCATGCCGAATATCACTTGGAATGTGAATTGGGACGAAATCGCCAATAGATAAGACCATTTTACAATTTGGGCCCAAGTTAGAAGCAGAGCCTAAGGTGTAAATTATCGATAGTCCATATCTCGGAAACTATAAGGGATAATGCAATTTGGCAACCGGCAATGTAATTAGCATGCCGAATATTACTTGGAATGTGAATTGGAACGAAATCGCCAATAGATAAGACCATTTTACAAATTGGGCCCAAGTTAGAAGCAGAGCCTAAGGTGTAAATTATTGATAGTCCATATCTCGGAAACTATAAGAGATAATGCAATTTCGCAACCGGCAATGTAATTAGCATGCCGAATATCACTTGGAATGTGAATTGGGACGAAATCGCCAATAGATAAGACCATTTTACAATTTGGGCCCAAGTTAGAAGCAGAGCCTAAGGTGTAAATTATCGATAGTCCATATCTCGGAAACTATAAGAGATAATGCAATTTGGCAACCGGCAATGTAATTAGCATGCCGAATATTACTTAGAATGTGAATTGGAACGAAATCACCAATAGATAAGACCATTTTACAATTTGGGCCCAAGTTAGAAGCAGAGCCTAAGGTGTAAATTATCGATAGTCCATATCTCGGAAACTATAATAGATAATGCAATTTGGCAACCGGCAATGTAATTAGCATGCCGAATATTACTTGGAATGTGAATTGGAACGAAATCGCCAATAGATAAGACCATTTTACAATTTGGGCCCAAGTTAGAAGCAGAGCCTAAGGTGTAAATTATCGATAGTCCATATCTCGGAAACTATAAGAGATAATGCAATTTGGCAACCGGCAATGTAATTAGCATGCCGAATATTACTTGGAATGTGAATTGGAACGAAATCGCCAATAGATAAGACCATTTTACAATTTGGGCCCAAGTTGGAAGCAGAGCCTAAGGTGTAAATTATCGATAGTCCATATCTCGGAAACTATAAGAGATAATGCAATTTCGCAACCGGCAATGTAATTAGCATGCCGAATATTACTTGGAGTGTGAATTGGAACGAAATCGCCAATAGATAATACCATTTTACAATTTGGGCCCAAGTTAGAAGCAGAGCCTAAGGTGTAAATTATCGATAGTCCATATCTCGGAAACTATAAGAGATAATGCAATTTGGCAACCGGCAATGTAATTAGCATGCCGAATATTACTTGGAATGTGAATTGGAACGAAATCGCCAATAGATAAGACCATTTTACAATTTGGGCCCAAGTTAGAAGCAGAGCCTAAGGTGTAAATTATCGATAGTCCATATCTCGGAAACTATAAGAGATAATGCAATTTCGCAACCGGCAATGTAATTAGCATGCCGAATATTACTTGGAGTGTGAATTGGAACGAAATCGCCAATAGATAAGACCATTTTACAATTTGGGCCCAAGTTAGAAGCAGAGCCTAAGGTGTAAATTATCGATAGTCCATATCTCGGAAACTATAAGAGATAATGCAATTTGGCAACCGGCAATGTAATTAGCATGCCGAATATTACTTGGAATGTGAATTGGAACGAAATCGCCAATAGATAAGACCATTTTACAATTTGGGCCCAAGTTAGAAGCAGAGCCTAAGGTGTAAATTATCGATAGTCCATATCTCGGAATCTATAAGAGATAATGCAATTTCGTAACCGGCAATGTAATTAGCATGCCGAATATTACTTGGAGTGTGAATTGGAACGAAATCGCCAATAGATAAGACCATTTTACAATTTGGGCCCAAGTTAGAAGCAGAGCCTAAGGTGTAAATTATCGATAGTCCATATCTCGGAAACTATAAGAGATAATGCAATTTGGCAACCGGCAATGTAATTAGCATGCCGAATATTACTTGGAATGTGAATTGCAACGAAATCGCCAATAGATAAGACCATTTTACAATTTGGGCCCAAGTTAGAAGCAGAGCCTAAGGTGTAAATTATCGATAGTCCATATCTCGGAAACTATAAGAGATAATGCAATTTGGCAACCGGCAATGTAATTAGCATGCCGAATATTACTTGGAATGTGAATTGGAACGAAATCGCCAATAGATAAGACCATTTTACAATTTGGGCCCAAGTTAGAAGCAGAGCCTAAGGTGTATATTATGGATAGTCCATATCTCTTAAACTATAAGAGATAATGCAATTTCGCAACCGGCAAGTAATTAGCATGCCGAATATCACTTGGAATGTGAATTGGGAGGAAATCGCCAATAGATAAGACCATTTTACAATTTGGGCCCAAGTTAGAAGCAGAGCCTAAGGTGTAAATTATCGATAGTCCATATCTCGGAAACTATAAGAGATAATGCAATTTGGCAACCGGCAATGTAATTAGCATGCCGAATATTACTTGGAATGTGAATTGGAACGAAATCGCCAATAGATAAGACCATTTTACAATTTGGGCCCAAGTTAGAAGCAGAGCCTAAGGTGTAAATTATCGATAGTCCATATCTCGGAAACTATAAGAGATAATGCAATTTGGCAACCGGCAATGTAATTAGCATGCCGAATATTACTTGGAATGTGAATTGGAACGAAATCGCCAATAGATAAGACCATTTTACAAATTGGGCCCAAGTTAGAAGCAGAGCCTAAGGTGTAAATTATTGATAGTCCATATCTCGGAAACTATAAGAGATAATGCAATTTCGCAACCGGCAATGTAATTAGCATGCCGAATATCACTTGGAATGTGAATTGGGACGAAATCGCCAATAGATAAGACCATTTTACAATTTGGGCCCAAGTTAGAAGCAGAGCCTAAGGTGTAAATTATCGATAGTCCATATCTCGGAAACTATAAGAGATAATGCAATTTGGCAACCGGCAATGTAATTAGCATGCCGAATATTACTTGGAATGTGAATTGGAACGAAATCGCCAATAGATAAGACCATTTTACAATTTGGGCCCAAGTTAGAAGCAGAGCCTAAGGTGTAAATTATCGATAGTCCATATCTCGGAAACTATAAGAGATAATGCAATTTGGCAACCGGCAATGTAATTAGCATGCCGAATATTACTTGGAATGTGAATTGGAACGAAATCGCCAATAGATAAGACCATTTTACAATTTGGGCCCAAGTTAGAAGCAGAGCCTAAGGTGTAAATTATCGATAGTCCATATCTCGGAAACTATAAGAGATAATGCAATTTCGCAACCGGCAATGTAATTAGCATGCCGAATATTACTTGGAGTGTGAATTGGAACGAAATCGCCAATAGATAAGACCATTTTACAATTTGGGCCCAAGTTAGAAGCAGAGCCTAAGGTGTAAATTATCGATAGTCCATATCTCGGAAACTATAAGAGATAATGCAATTTGGCAACCGGCAATGTAAATAGCATGCCGAATATTACTTGGAATGTGAATTGGAACGAAATCGCCAATAGATAAGACCATTTTACAATTTGGGCCCAAGTTAGAAGCAGAGCCTAAGGTGTAAATTATCGATAGTCCATATCTCGGAAACTATAAGAGATAATGCAATTTGGCAACCGGCAATGTAATTAGCATGTCGAATATTACTTGGAATGTGAATTGGAACGAAATCGCCAATAGATAAGACCATTTTACAATTTGGGCCCAAGTTAGAAGCAGAGCCTAAGGTGTAAATTATCGATAGTCCATATCTCGGAAACTATAAGAGATAATGCAATTTGGCAACCGGCAATGTAATTAGCATGCCGAATATTACTTGGAATGTGAATTGGAACGAAATCGCCAATAGATAAGACCATTTTACAAATTGGGCCCAAGTTAGAAGCAGAGCCTAAGGTGTAAATTATTGATAGTCCATATCTCGGAAACTATAAGAGATAATGCAATTTCGCAACCGGCAATGTAATTAGCATGCCGAATATCACTTGGAATGTGAATTGGGACGAAATCGCCAATAGATAAGACCATTTTACAATTTGGGCCCAAGTTAGAAGCAGAGCCTAAGGTGTAAATTATCGATAGTCCATATCTCGGAAACTATAAGAGATAATGCAATTTGGCAACCGGCAATGTAATTAGCATGCCGAATATTACTTGGAATGTGAATTGGAACGAAATCGCCAATAGATAAGACCATTTTACAATTTGGGCCCAAGTTAGAAGCAGAGCCTAAGGTGTAAATTATCGATAGTCCATATCTCGGAAACTATAAGAGATAATGCAATTTGGCAACCGGCAATGTAATTAGCATGCCGAATATTACTTGGAATGTGAATTGGAACCAAATCGCCAATAGATAAGACCATTTTACAATTTGGGCCCAAGTTAGAAGCAGAGCCTAAGGTGTAAATTATCGATAGTCCATATCTCGGAAACTATAAGAGATAATGCAATTTCGCAACCGGCAATGTAATTAGCATGCCGAATATTACTTGGGGTGTGAATTGGAACGAAATCGCCAATAGATAAGACCATTTTACAATTTGGGCCCAAGTTAGAAGCAGAGCCTAAGGTGTAAATTATCGATAGTCCATATCTCGGAAACTATAAGAGATAATGCAATTTGGCAACCGGCAATGTAATTAGCATGCCGAATATTACTTGGAGTGTGAATTGGAACGAAATCGCCAATAGATAAGACCATTTTACAATTTGGGCCCAAGTTAGAAGCAGAGCCTAAGGTGTAAATTATCGATAGTCCATATCTCGGAAACTATAAGAGATAATGCAATTTCGCAACCGGCAATGTAATTAGCATGCCGAATATTACTTGGAGTGTGAATTGGAACGAAATCGCCAATAGATAAGACCATTTTACAATTTGGGCCCAAGTTAGAAGCAGAGCCTAAGGTGTAAATTATCGATAGTCCATATCTCGGAAACTATAAGAGATAATGCAATTTGGCAACCGGCAATGTAATTAGCATGCCGAATATTACTTGGAATGTGAATTGGAACGAAATCGCCAATAGATAAGACCATTTTACAATTTGGGCCCAAGTTAGAAGCAGAGCCTAAGGTGTAAATTATCGATAGTCCATATCTCGGAAACTATAAGAGATAATGCAATTTGGCAACCGGCAATGTAATTAGCATGCGGAATATTACTTGGAATGTGAATTGGAACGAAATCGCCAATAGATAAGACCATTTTACAATTTGGGCCCAAGTTAGAAGCAGAGCCTAAGGTGTAAATTATCGATAGTCCATATCTCGGAAACTATAAGAGATAATGCAATTTCGCAACCGGCAATGTAATTAGCATGCCGAATATTACTTGGAGTGTGAATTGGAACGAAATCGCCAATAGATAAGACCATTTTACAATTTTGGCCCAAGTTAGAAGCAGAGCCTAAGGTGTAAATTATCGATAGTCCATATCTCGGAAACTATAAGAGATAATGCAATTTGGCAACCGGCAATGTAATTAGCATGCCGAATATTACTTGGAATGTGAATTGGAACGAAATCGCCAATAGATAAGACCATTTTACAATTTGGGCCCAAGTTAGAAGCAGAGCCTAAGGTGTAAATTATCGATAGTCCATATCTCGGAATCTATAAGAGATAATGCAATTTCGCAACCGGCAATGTAATTAGCATGCCGAATATTACTTGGAGTGTGAATTGGAACGAAATCGCCAATAGATAAGACCATTTTACAATTTGGGCCCAAGTTAGAAGCAGAGCCTAAGGTGTAAATTATCGATAGTCCATATCTCGGAAACTATAAGAGATAATGCAATTTGGCAACCGGCAATGTAATTAGCATGCCGAATATTACTTGGAATGTGAATTGCAACGAAATCGCCAATAGATAAGACCATTTTACAATTTGGGCCCAAGTTAGAAGCAGAGCCTAAGGTGTAAATTATCGATAGTCCATATCTCGGAAACTATAAGAGATAATGCAATTTGGCAACCGGCAATGTAATTAGCATGCCGAATATTACTTGGAATGTGAATTGGAACGAAATCGCCAATAGATAAGACCATTTTACAATTTGGGCCCAAGTTAGAAGCAGAGCCTAAGGTGTAAATTATGGATAGTCCATATCTCTTAAACTATAAGAGATAATGCAATTTCGCAACCGGCAAGTAATTAGCATGCCGAATATCACTTGGAATGTGAATTGGGACGAAATCGCCAATAGATAAGACCATTTTACAATTTGGGCCCAAGTTAGAAGCAGAGCCTAAGGTGTAAATTATCGATAGTCCATATCTCGGAAACTATAAGAGATAATGCAATTTGGCAACCGGCAATGTAATTAGCATGCCGAATATAACTTGGAATGTGAATTGGGACGAAATCGCCAATAGATAAGACCATTTTACAATTTGGGCCCAAGTTAGAAGCAGAGCCTAAGGTGTAAATTATCGATAGTCCATATCTCGGAAACTATAAGAGATAATGCAATTTGGCAACCGGCAATGTAATTAGCATGCCGAATATTACTTGGAATGTGAATTGGAACGAAATCGCCAATAGGTAAGACCATTTTACAATTTGGGCCCAAGTTAGAAGCAGAGCCTAAGGTGTAAATTATCGATAGTCCATATCTCGGAAACTATAAGAGATAATTCAATTTGGCAACCGGCAATGTAATTAGCATGCCGAATATTACTTGGAATGTGAATTGGAACGAAATCGCCAATAGATAAGATCATTTTACAATTTGGGCCCAAGTTAGAAGCAGAGCCTAAGGTGTAAATAATCGATAGTCCATATCTCGGAAACTATAAGAGATAATGCAATTTGGCAACCGGCAATGTAATTAGCATGCCGAATATTACTTGGAATGTGAATTGGAACGAAATCGCCAATAGATAAGACCATTTTACAATTTGGGCCCAAGTTAGAAGCAGAGCCTAAGGTGTAAATTATCGATAGTCCATATCTCGGAAACTATAAGAGATAATGCAATTTGGCAACCGGCAATGTAATTAGCATGCCGAATATTACTTGGAATGTGAATTGGAACGAAATCGCCAATAGATAAGACCATTTTACAATTTGGGCCCAAGTTAGAAGCAGAGCCTAAGGTGTAAATTATCGATAGTCCATATCTCGGAAACTATAAGAGATAATGCAATTTGGCAACCGGCAATGTAATTAGCATGCCGAATATTACTTGGAATGTGAATTGGAACGAAATCGCCAATAGATAAGACCATTTTACAATTTGGGCCCAAGTTAGAAGCAGAGCCTAAGGTGTAAATTATCGATAGTCCATATCTCGGAAACTATAAGAGATAATGCAATTTGGCAACCGGCAATGTAATTAGCATGCCGAATATTACTTGGAATGTGAATTGGAACGAAATCGCCAATAGGTAAGACCATTTTACAATTTGGGCCCAAGTTAGAAGCAGAGCCTAAGGTGTAAATTATCGATAGTCCATATCTCGGAAACTATAAGAGATAATTCAATTTGGCAACCGGCAATGTAATTATCATGCCGAATATTACTTGGAATGTGAATTGGAACGAAATCGCCAATAGATAAGACCATTTTACAATTTGGGCCCAAGTTAGAAGCAGAGCCTAAGGTGTAAATTATCGATAGTCCATATCTCGGAAACTATAAGAGATAATGCAATTTGGCAACCGGCAATGTAATTAGCATGCCGAATATTACTTGGAATGTGAATTGGAACGAAATCGCCAATAGATAAGACCATTTTACAAATTGGGCCCAAGTTAGAAGCAGAGCCTAAGGTGTAAATTATTGATAGTCCATATCTCGGAAACTATAAGAGATAATGCAATTTCGCAACCGGCAATGTAATTAGCATGCCGAATATCACTTGGAATGTGAATTGGGACGAAATCGCCAATAGATAAGACCATTTTACAATTTGGGCCCAAGTTAGAAGCAGAGCCTAAGGCGTAAATTATCGATAGTCCATATCTCGGGAACTATAAGAGATAATGCAATTTTGCAACCGGCAATGTAATTAGCATGCCGAATATTACTTGGAATGTGAATTGGAACGAAATCGCCAATAGATAAGACCATTTTACAATTTGGGCCCAAGTTAGAAGCAGAGCCTAAGGTGTAAATTATCGATAGTCCATACCTCGGAAACTATAAGAGATAATGCAATTTGGCAACCGGCAATGTAATTAGCATGCCGAATATTACTTGGAATGTGAATTGGAACGAAATCGCCAATAGATAAGGCCATTTTACAATTTGGGCCCAAGTTAGAAGCAGAGCCTAAGGTGTAAATTATCGATAGTCCATATCTCGGAAACTATAAGAGATAATGCAATTTGGCAACCGGCAATATAATTAGCATGCCGAATATTACTTGGAATGTGAATTGGAACGAAATCGCCAATAGATAAGACCATTTTACAATTTGGGCCCAAATTAGAAGCAGAGCCTAAGGTGTAAATTATCGATAGTCCATATCTCGGAAACTATAAGAGATAATGCAATTTGGCAACCGGCAATGTAATTAGCATGCCGAATATTACTTGGAATGTGAATTGGAACGAAATCGCCAATAGATAAGACCATTTTACAAATTGGGCCCAAGTTAGAAGCAGAGCCTAAGGTGTAAATTATTGATAGTCCATATCTCGGAAACTATAAGAGATAATGCAATTTCGCAACCGGCAATGTAATTAGCATGCCGAATATCACTTGGAATGTGAATTGGGACGAAATCGCCAATAGATAAGACCATTTTACAATTTGGGCCCAAGTTAGAAGCAGAGCCTAAGGTGTAAATTATCGATAGTCCATATCTCGGAAACTATAAGAGATAATGCAATTTGGCAACCGGCAATGTAATTAGCATGCCGAATATTACTTGGAATGTGAATTGGAACGAAATCGCCAATAGATAAGACCATTTTACAATTTGGGCCCAAGTTAGAAGCAGAGCCTAAGGTGTAAATTATCGATAGTCCATATCTCGGAAACTATAAGAGATAATGCAATTTGGCAACCGGCAATGTAATTAGCATGCCGAATATTACTTGGAATGTGAATTGGAACGAAATCGCCAATAGATAAGACCATTTTACAATTTGGGCCCAAGTTAGAAGCAGAGCCTAAGGTGTAAATTATCAATAGTCCATATCTTGGAAACTATAAGAGATAATGCAATTTCGCAACCGGCAATGTAATTAGCATGCCGAATATTACTTGGAGTGTGAATTGGAACGAAATCGCCAATAGATAAGACCATTTTACAATTTGGGCCCAAGTTAGAAGCAGAGCCTAAGGTGTAAATTATCGATAGTCCATATCTCGGAAACTATAAGAGATAATGCAATTTGGCAACCGGCAATGTAATTAGCATGCCGAATATTACTTGAAATGTGAATTGGAACGAAATCGCCAATAGATAAGGCCATTTTACAATTTGGGCCCAAGTTAGAAGCAGAGCCTAAGGTGTAAATAATCGATAGTCCATATCTCGGAATCTATAAGAGATAATGCAATTTCGCAACCGGCAATGTAATTAGCATGCCGAATATTACTTGGAGTGTGAATTGGAACGAAATCGCCAATAGATAAGACCATTTTACAATTTGGGCCCAAGTTAGAAGCAGAGCCTAAGGTGTAAATTATCGATAGTCCATATCTCGGAAACTATAAGAGATAATGCAATTTGGCAACCGGCAATGTAATTAGCATGCCGAATATTACTTGGAATGTGAATTGGAACGAAATCGCCAATAGATAAGACCATTTTACAATTTGGGCCCAAGTTAGAAGCAGAGCCTAAGGTGTAAATTATCGATAGTCCATATCTCGGAAACTATAAGAGATAATGCAATTTGGCAACCGGCAATGTAATTAGCATGCCGAATATTACTTGGAATGTGAATTGGAACGAAATCGCCAATAGGTAAGACCATTTTACAATTTGGGCCCAAGTTAGAAGCAGAGCCTAAGGTGTAAATTATCGATAGTCCATATCTCGGAAACTATAAGAGATAATTCAATTTGGCAACCGGCAATGTAATTATCATGCCGAATATTACTTGGAATGTGAATTGGAACGAAATCGCCAATAGATAAGACCATTTTACAATTTGGGCCCAAGTTAGAAGCAGAGCCTAAGGTGTAAATTATCGATAGTCCATATCTCGGAAACTATCAGAGATAATTTAATTTGGCAACCGGCAATGTAATTAGCATGCCGAATATTACTTGGAATGTGAATTGGGACGAAATCGCCAATAGATAAGACCATTTTACAAATTGGGCCCAAGTTAGAAGCAGAGCCTAAGGTGTAAATTATTGATAGTCCATATCTCGGAAACTATAAGAGATAATGCAATTTCGCAACCGGCAATGTAATTAGCATGCCGAATATCACTTGGAATGTGAATTGGGACGAAATCGCCAATAGATAAGACCATTTTACAATTTGGGCCCAAGTTAGAAGCAGAGCCTAAGGTGTAAATTGTCGATAGTCCATATCTCGGAAACTATAAGAGATAATGCAATTTGGCAACCGGCAATGTAATTAGCATGCCGAATATTACTTGGAATGTGAATTGGAACGAAATCGCCAATAGATAAGACCATTTTACAATTTGGGCCCAAGTTAGAAGCAGAGCCTAAGGTGTAAATTATCGATAGTCCATACCTCGGAAACTATAAGAGATAATGCAATTTCGCAACCGGCAATGTAATTAGCATGCCGAATATTACTTGGAATGTGAATTGGAACGAAATCGCCAATAGATAAGGCCATTTTACAATTTGGGCCCAAGTTAGAAGCAGAGCCTAAGGTGTAAATTATCGATAGTCCATATCTCGGAAACTATAAGAGATAATGCAATTTGGCAACCGGCAATGTAATTAGCATGCCGAATATTACTTGGAATGTGAATTGGAACAAAATCGCCAATAGATAAGGCCATTTTACAATTTGGGCCCAAGTTAGAAGCAGAGCCTAAGGTGTAAATTATCGATAGTCCATATCTCGGAAACTATAAGAGATAATGCAATTTGGCAACCGGCAATGTAATTAGCATGCCGAATATTACTTGGAATGTGAATTGGAACGAAATCGCCAATAGATAAGACCATTTTACAATTTGGGCCCAAGTTAGAAGCAGAGCCTAAGGTGTAAATTATCGATAGTCCATATCTCGGAAACTATAAGAGATAATGCAATTTGGCAACCGGCAATGTAATTAGCATGCCGAATATTACTTGGAATGTGAATTGGAACGAAATCGCCAATAGATAAGACCATTTTACAATTTGGGCCCAAGTTAGAAGCAGAGCCTAAGGTGTAAATTATCGATAGTCCATATCTCGGAAACTATAAGAGATAATGCAATTTGGCAACCGGCAATGTAATTAGCATGCCGAATATTACTTGGAATGTGAATTGGAACGAAATCGCCAATAGATAAGACCATTTTACAAATTGGGCCCAAGTTAGAAGCAGAGCCTAAGGTGTAAATTATTGATAGACCATATCTCCGAAACTATAAGAGATAATGCAATTTCGCAACCGGCAATGTAATTAGCATGCCGAATATCACTTGGAATGTGAATTGGGACGAAATCGCCAATAGATAAGACCATTTTACAATTTGGGCCCAAGTTAGAAGCAGAGCCTAAGGTGTAAATTATCGATAGTCCATATCTCGGAAACTATAAGAGATAATGCAATTTGGCAACCGGCAATGTAATTAGCATGCCGAATATTACTTGGAATGTGAATTGGAACGAAATCGCCAATAGATAAGACCATTTTACAATTTGGGCCCAAGTTAGAAGCAGAGCCTAAGGTGTAAATTATCGATAGTCCATATCTCGGAAACTATAAGAGATAATGCAATTTGGCAACCGGCAATGTAATTAGCATGCCGAATATTACTTGGAATGTGAATTGGAACGAAATCGCCAATAGATAAGACCATTTTACAATTTGGGCCCAAGTTAGAAGCAGAGCCTAAGGTGTAAATTATCGATAGTCCATATCTCGGAAACTATAAGAGATAATGCAATTTCGCAACCGGCAATGTAATTAGCATGCCGAATATTACTTGGAGTGTGAATTGGAACGAAATCGCCAATAGATAAGACCATTTTACAATTTGGGCCCAAGTTAGAAGCAGAGCCTAAGGTGTAAATTATCGATAGTCCATATCTCGGAAACTATCAGAGATAATTTAATTTGGCAACCGGCAATGTAATTAGCATGCCGAATATTACTTGGAATGTGAATTGGGACGAAATCGCCAATAGATAAGACCATTTTACAAATTGGGCCCAAGTTAGAAGCAGAGCCTAAGGTGTAAATTATTGATAGTCCATATCTCCGAAACTATAAGAGATAATGCAATTTCGCAACCGGCAATGTAATTAGCATGCCGAATATCACTTGGAATGTGAATTGGGACGAAATCGCCAATAGATAAGACCATTTTACAATTTGGGCCCAAGTTAGAAGCAGAGCCTAAGGTGTAAATTATTGATAGTCCATATCTCCGAAACTATAAGAGATAATGCAATTTCGCAACCGGCAATGTAATTAGCATGCCGAATATCACTTGGAATGTGAATTGGGACGAAATCGCCAATAGATAAGACCATTTTACAATTTGGGCCCAAGTTAGAAGCAGAGCCTAAGGTGTAAATTATCGATAGTCCATATCTCGGAAACTATAAGAGATAATGCAATTTGGCAACCGGCAATGTAATTAGCATGCCGAATATTACTTGGAATGTGAATTGGAACGAAATCGCCAATAGATAAGACCATTTTACAATTTGGGCCCAAGTTAGAAGCAGAGCCTAAGGTGTAAATTATCGATAGTCCATATCTCGGAAACTATCAGAGATAATTTAATTTGGCAACCGGCAATGTAATTAGCATGCCGAATATTACTTGGAATGTGAATTGGGACGAAATCGCCAATAGATAAGACCATTTTACAAATTGGGCCCAAGTTAGAAGCAGAGCCTAAGGTGTAAATTATTGATAGTCCATATCTCGGAAACTATAAGAGATAATGCAATTTCGCAACCGGCAATGTAATTAGCATGCCGAATATCACTTGGAATGTGAATTGGGACGAAATCGCCAATAGATAAGACCATTTTACAATTTGGGCCCAAGTTAGAAGCAGAGCCTAAGGTGTAAATTGTCGATAGTCCATATCTCGGAAACTATAAGAGATAATGCAATTTGGCAACCGGCAATGTAATTAGCATGCCGAATATTACTTGGAATGTGAATTGGAACGAAATCGCCAATAGATAAGACCATTTTACAATTTGGGCCCAAGTTAGAAGCAGAGCCTAAGGTGTAAATTATCGATAGTCCATACCTCGGAAACTATAAGAGATAATGCAATTTCGCAACCGGCAATGTAATTAGCATGCCGAATATTACTTGGAATGTGAATTGGAACGAAATCGCCAATAGATAAGGCCATTTTACAATTTGGGCCCAAGTTAGAAGCAGAGCCTAAGGTGTAAATTATCGATAGTCCATATCTCGGAAACTATAAGAGATAATGCAATTTGGCAACCGGCAATGTAATTAGCATGCCGAATATTACTTGGAATGTGAATTGGAACAAAATCGCCAATAGATAAGGCCATTTTACAATTTGGGCCCAAGTTAGAAGCAGAGCCTAAGGTGTAAATTATCGATAGTCCATATCTCGGAAACTATAAGAGATAATGCAATTTGGCAACCGGCAATGTAATTAGCATGCCGAATATTACTTGGAATGTGAATTGGAACGAAATCGCCAATAGATAAGACCATTTTACAATTTGGGCCCAAGTTAGAAGCAGAGCCTAAGGTGTAAATTATCGATAGTCCATATCTCGGAAACTATAAGAGATAATGCAATTTGGCAACCGGCAATGTAATTAGCATGCCGAATATTACTTGGAATGTGAATTGGAACGAAATCGCCAATAGATAAGACCATTTTACAATTTGGGCCCAAGTTAGAAGCAGAGCCTAAGGTGTAAATTATCGATAGTCCATATCTCGGAAACTATAAGAGATAATGCAATTTGGCAACCGGCAATGTAATTAGCATGCCGAATATTACTTGGAATGTGAATTGGAACGAAATCGCCAATAGATAAGACCATTTTACAAATTGGGCCCAAGTTAGAAGCAGAGCCTAAGGTGTAAATTATTGATAGTCCATATCTCCGAAACTATAAGAGATAATGCAATTTCGCAACCGGCAATGTAATTAGCATGCCGAATATCACTTGGAATGTGAATTGGGACGAAATCGCCAATAGATAAGACCATTTTACAATTTGGGCCCAAGTTAGAAGCAGAGCCTAAGGTGTAAATTATCGATAGTCCATATCTCGGAAACTATAAGAGATAATGCAATTTGGCAACCGGCAATGTAATTAGCATGCCGAATATTACTTGGAATGTGAATTGGAACGAAATCGCCAATAGATAAGACCATTTTACAATTTGGGCCCAAGTTAGAAGCAGAGCCTAAGGTGTAAATTATCGATAGTCCATATCTCGGAAACTATAAGAGATAATGCAATTTGGCAACCGGCAATGTAATTAGCATGCCGAATATTACTTGGAATGTGAATTGGAACGAAATCGCCAATAGATAAGACCATTTTACAATTTGGGCCCAAGTTAGAAGCAGAGCCTAAGGTGTAAATTATCGATAGTCCATATCTCGGAAACTATAAGAGATAATGCAATTTCGCAACCGGCAATGTAATTAGCATGCCGAATATTACTTGGAGTGTGAATTGGAACGAAATCGCCAATAGATAAGACCATTTTACAATTTGGGCCCAAGTTAGAAGCAGAGCCTAAGGTGTAAATTATCGATAGTCCATATCTCGGAAACTATAAGAAGATAATGCAATTTGGCAACCGGCAATGTAATTAGCATGCCGAATATTACTTGGAATGTGAATTGGAACGAAATCGCCAATAGATAAGACCATTTTACAATTTGGGCCCAAGTTAGAAGCAGAGCCTAAGGTGTAAATTATCGATAGTCCATATCTCGGAAACTATAAGAGATAATGCAATTTCGCAACCGGCAATGTAATTAGCATGCCGAATATTACCTGGAGTGTGAATTGGAACGAAATCGCCAATAGATAAGACCATTTTACAATTTGGGCCCAAGTTAGAAGCAGAGCCTAAGGTGTAAATTATCGATAGTCCATATCTCGGAAACTATAAGAGATAATGCAATTTGGCAACCGGCAATGTAATTAGCATGCCGAATATTACTTGGAATGTGAATTGGAACGAAATCGCCAATAGATAAGATCATTTTACAATTTGGGCCCAAGTTAGAAGCAGAGCCTAAGGTGTAAATTATCGATAGTCCATATCTCGGAAACTATAAGAGATAATGCAATTTGGCAACCGGCAATGTAATTAGCATGCCGAATATTACTTGGAATGTGAATTGGAACGAAATCGCCAATAGATAAGACCATTTTACAATTTGGGCCCAAGTTAGAAGCAGAGGCTAAGGTGTAAATTATCGATAGTCCATATCTCGGAAACTAGAAGAGATAATGCAATTTCGCAACCGGCAATGTAATTAGCATGCCGAATATTACTTGGAGTGTGACTTGGAACGAAATCGCCAATAGATAAGACCATTTTACAATTTGGGCCCAAGTTAGAAGCAGAGCCTAAGGTGTAAATTATCGATAGTCCATATCTCGGAAACTATAAGAGATAATGCAATTTGGCAACCGGCAATGTAATTAGCATGCCGAATATTACTTGAAATGTGAATTGGAACGAAATCGCCAATAGATAAGGCCATTTTACAATTTGGGCCCAAGTTAGAAGCAGAGCCTAAGGTGTAAATTATCGATAGTCCATATCTCGGAAACTATAAGAGATAATGCAATTTCGCAACCGGCAATGTAATTAGCATGCCGAATATTACTTGGAGTGTGAATTGGAACGAAATCGCCAATAGATAAGACCATTTTACAATTTGGGCCCAAGTTAGAAGCAGAGCCTAAGGTGTAAATTATCGATAGTCCATATCTCGGAAACTATAAGAGATAATGCAATTTGGCAACCGGCAATGTAATTAGCATGCCGAATATTACTTGGAATGTGAATTGCAACGAAATCGCCAATAGATAAGACCATTTTACAATTTGGGCCCAAGTTAGAAGCAGAGCCTAAGGTGTAAATTATCGATAGTCCATATCTCGGAAACTATAAGAGATAATGCAATTTGGCAACCGGCAATGTAATTAGCATGCCGAATATTACTTGGAATGTGAATTGGAACGAAATCGCCAATAGATAAGACCATTTTACAATTTGGGCCCAAGTTAGAAGCAGAGTCTAAGGTGTAAATTATTGATAGTCCATATCTCGGAAACTATAAGAGATAATGCAATTTCGCAACCGGCAATGTAATTAGCATGCCGAATATCACTTGGAATGTGAATTGGGACGAAATCGCCAATAGATAAGACCATTTTACAATTTGGGCCCAAGTTAGAAGCAGAGCCTAAGGTGTAAATTATCGATAGTCCATATCTCGGAAACTATAAGAGATAATGCAATTTGGCAACCGGCAATGTAATTAGCATGCCGAATATTACTTGGAATGTGAATTGGGACGAAATCGCCAATAGATAAGACCATTTTACAATTTGGGCCCAAGTTAGAAGCAGAGCCTAAGGTGTAAATTATCGATAGTCCATATCTCGGAAACTATAAGAGATAATGCAATTTGGCAACCGGCAATGTAATTAGCATGCCGAATATTACTTGGAATGTGAATTGGAACGAATTCGCCAATAGGTAAGACCATTTTACAATTTGGGCCCAAGTTAGAAGCAGAGCCTAAGGTGTAAATTATCGATAGTCCATATCTCGGAAACTATAAGAGATAATTCAATTTGGCAACCGGCAATGTAATTAGCATTCCGAATATTACTTGGAATGTGAATTGGAACGAAATCGCCAATAGATAAGACCATTTAACAATTTGGGCCCAAGTTAGAAGCAGAGCCTAAGGTGTAAATTATCGATAGTCCATATCTCGGAAACTATAAGAGATAATGCAATTTGGCAACCGGCAATGTAATTAGCATGCCGAATATTACTTGGAATGTGAATTGGAACGAAATCGCCAATAGATAAGACCATTTTACTATTTGGGCCCAAGTTAGAAGCAGAGCCTAAGGTGTAAATTATCGATAGTCCATATCTCGGAAACTATAAGAGATAATGCAATTTGGCAACCGGCAATGTAATTAGCATGCTGAATATTACTTGGAATGTGAATTGGAACGAAATCGCCAAAAGATAAGGCCATTTTACAATTTGGGCCCAAGTTAGAAGCGGAGCCTATGGTGTAAATTATCGATAGTCCATATCTCGGAAACTATAAGAGATAATGCAATTTGGCAACCGGCAATGTAATTAGCATGCCGAATATTACTTGGAATGTGAATTGGAACGAAATCGCCAATAGATAAGACCATTTTACAATTTGGGCCCAAGTTAGAAGCAGAGCCTAAGGTGTAAATTATCGATAGTCCATATCTCGGAAACTATAAGAGATAATGCAATTTGGCAACCGGCAATGTAATTAGCATGCCGAATATTACTTGGAATGTGAATTGGAACGAAATCGCCAATAGATAAGACCATTTTACAATTTGGGCCCAAGTTAGAAGCAGAGCCTAAGGTGTAAATTATCGATAGTCCATATCTCGGAAACTATAAGGGATAATGCAATTTGGCAACCGGCAATGTAATTAGCATGCCGAATATTACTTGGAATGTGAATTGGAACGAAATCGCCAATAGATAAGACCATTTTACAAATTGGGCCCAAGTTAGAAGCAGAGCCTAAGGTGTAAATTATTGATAGTCCATATCTCGGAAACTATAAGAGATAATGCAATTTCGCAACCGGCAATGTAATTAGCATGCCGAATATCACTTGGAATGTGAATTGGGACGAAATCGCCAATAGATAAGACCATTTTACAATTTGGGCCCAAGTTAGAAGCAGAGCCTAAGGTGTAAATTATCGATAGTCCATATCTCGGAAACTATAAGAGATAATGCAATTTGGCAACCGGCAATGTAATTAGCATGCCGAATATTACTTGGAATGTGAATTGGAACGAAATCACCAATAGATAAGACCATTTTACAATTTGGGCCCAAGTTAGAAGCAGAGCCTAAGGTGTAAATTATCGATAGTCCATATCTCGGAAACTATAAGAGATAATGCAATTTGGCAACCGGCAATGTAATTAGCATGCCGAATATTACTTGGAATGTGAATTGGAACGAAATCGCCAATAGATAAGACCATTTTACAATTTGGGCCCAAGTTAGAAGCAGAGCCTAAGGTGTAAATTATCGATAGTCCATATCTCGGAAACTATAAGAGATAATGCAATTTGGCAACCGGCAATGTAATTAGCATGCCGAATATTACTTGGAATGTGAATTGGAACGAAATCGCCAATAGATAAGACCATTTTACAATTTGGGCCCAAGTTAGAAGCAGAGCCTAAGGTGTAAATTATCGATAGTCCATATCTCGGAAACTATAAGAGATAATGCAATTTCGCAACCGGCAATGTAATTAGCATGCCGAATATTACTTGGAGTGTGAATTGGAACGAAATCGCCAATAGATAATACCATTTTACAATTTGGGCCCAAGTTAGAAGCAGAGCCTAAGGTGTAAATTATCGATAGTCCATATCTCGGAAACTATAAGAGATAATGCAATTTGGCAACCGGCAATGTAATTAGCATGCCGAATATTACTTGGAATGTGAATTGGAACGAAATCGCCAATAGATAAGACCATTTTACAATTTGGGCCCAAGTTAGAAGCAGAGCCTAAGGTGTAAATTATCGATAGTCCATATCTCGGAAACTATAAGAGATAATGCAATTTCGCAACCGGCAATGTAATTAGCATGCCGAATATTACTTGGAGTGTGAATTGGAACGAAATCGCCAATAGATAAGACCATTTTACAATTTGGGCCCAAGTTAGAAGCAGAGCCTAAGGTGTAAATTATCGATAGTCCATATCTCGGAAACTATAAGAGATAATGCAATTTGGCAACCGGCAATGTAATTAGCATGCCGAATATTACTTGGAATGTGAATTGGAACGAAATCGCCAATAGATAAGACCATTTTACAATTTGGGCCCAAGTTAGAAGCAGAGCCTAAGGTGTAAATTATCGATAGTCCATATCTCGGAAACTATAAGAGATAATGCAATTTGGCAACCGGCAATGTAATTAGCATGCCGAATATTACTTGGAATGTGAATTGGAACGAAATCGCCAATAGATAAGACCATTTTACAATTTGGGCCCAAGTTAGAAGCAGAGCCTAAGGTGTAAATTATCGATAGTCCATATCTCGGAAACTATAAGAGATAATGCAATTTCGCAACCGGCAATGTAATTAGCATGCCGAATATTACTTGGAGTGTGAATTGGAACGAAATCGCCAATAGATAAGACCATTTTACAATTTGGGCCCAAGTTAGAAGCAGAGCCTAAGGTGTATATTATCGATAGTCCATATCTCGGAAACTATAAGAGATAATGCAATTTGGCAACCGGCAATGTAATTAGCATGCCGAATATTACTTGAAATGTGAATTGGAACGAAATCGCCAATAGATAAGGCCATTTTACAATTTGGGCCCAAGTTAGAAGCAGAGCCTAAGGTGTAAATTATCGATAGTCCATATCTCGGAAACTATAAGAGATAATGCAATTTCGCAACCGGCAATGTAATTAGCATGCCGAATATTACTTGGAGTGTGAATTGGAACGAAATCGCCAATAGATAAGACCATTTTACAATTTGGGCCCAAGTTAGAAGCAGAGCCTAAGGTGTAAATTATCGAAAGTCCATATCTCGGAAACTATAAGAGATAATGCAATTTGGCAACCGGCAATGTAATTAGCATGCCGAATATTACTTGGAATGTGAATTGCAACGAAATCGCCAATAGATAAGACCATTTTACAATTTGGGCCCAAGTTAGAAGCAGAGCCTAAGGTGTAAATTATTGATAGTCCATATCTCGGAAACTATAAGAGATAATGCAATTTCGCAACCGGCAATGTAATTAGCATGCCGAATATCACTTGGAATGTGAATTGGGACGAAATCGCCAATAGATAAGACCATTTTACAATTTGGGCCCAAGTTAGAAGCAGAGCCTAAGGTGTAAATTATCGATAGTCCATATCTCGGAAACTATAAGAGATAATGCAATTTGGCAACCGGCAATGTAATTAGCATGCCGAATATTACTTGGAATGTGAATTGGGACGAAATCGCCAATAGATAAGACCATTTTACAATTTGGGCCCAAGTTAGAAGCAGAGCCTAAGGTGTAAATTATCGATAGTCCATATCTCGGAAACTATAAGAGATAATGCAATTTGGCAACCGGCAATGTAATTAGCATGCCGAATATTACTTGGAATGTGAATTGGAACGAAATCGCCAATAGGTAAGACCATTTTACAATTTGGGCCCAAGTTAGAAGCAGAGCCTAAGGTGTAAATTATCGATAGTCCATATCTCGGAAACTATAAGAGATAATTCAATTTGGCAACCGGCAATGTAATTAGCATGCCGAATATTACTTGGAATGTGAATTGGAACGAAATCGCCAATAGATAAGACCATTTTACAATTTGGGCCCAAGTTAGAAGCAGAGCCTAAGGTGTAAATTATCGATAGTCCATATCTCGGAAACTATAAGAGATAATGCAATTTGGCAACCGGCAATGTAATTAGCATGCCGAATATTACTTGGAATGTGAATTGGAACGAAATCGCCAATAGATAAGACCATTTTACTATTTGGGCCCAAGTTAGAAGCAGAGCCTAAGGTGTAAATTATCGATAGTCCATATCTCGGAAACTATAAGAGATAATGCAATTTGGCAACCGGCAATGTAATTAGCATGCTGAATATTACTTGGAATGTGAATTGGAACGAAATCGCCAAAAGATAAGGCCATTTTACAATTTGGGCCCAAGTTAGAAGCAGAGCCTATGGTGTAAATTATCGATAGTCCATATCTCGGAAACTATAAGAGATAATGCAATTTGGCAACCGGCAATGTAATTAGCATGCCGAATATTACTTGGAATGTGAATTGGAACGAAATCGCCAATAGATAAGACCATTTTACAATTTGGGCCCAAGTTAGAAGCAGAGCCTAAGGTGTAAATTATCGATAGTCCATATCTCGGAAACTATAAGAGATAATGCAATTTGGCAACCGGCAATGTAATTAGCATGCCGAATATTACTTGGAATGTGAATTGGAACGAAATCGCCAATAGATAAGACCATTTTACAATTTGGGAGCAAGTTAGAAGCAGAGCCTAAGGTGTAAATTATCGATAGTCCATATCTCGGAAACTATAAGAGATAATGCAATTTGGCAACCGGCAATGTAATTAGCATGCCGAATATTACTTGGAATGTGAATTGGAACGAAATCGCCAATAGATAAGACCATTTTACAATTTGGGCCCAAGTTAGAAGCAGAGCCTATGGTGTAAATTATCGATAGTCCATATCTCGGAAACTATAAGAGATAATGCAATTTGGCAACCGGCAATGTAATTAGCATGCCGAATATTACTTGGAATGTGAATTGGAACGAAATCGCCAATAGATAAGACCATTTTACAATTTGGGCCCAAGTTAGAAGCAGAGCCTAAGGTGTAAATTATCGATAGTCCATATCTCGGAAACTATAAGAGATAATGCAATTTGGCAACCGGCAATGTAATTAGCATGCCGAATATTACTTGGAATGTGAATTGGAACGAAATCGCCAATAGATAAGACCATTTTACAATTTGGGCCCAAGTTAGAAGCAGAGCCTAAGGTGTAAATTATCGATAGTCCATATCTCGGAAACTATAAGGGATAATGCAATTTGGCAACCGGCAATGTAATTAGCATGCCGAATATTACTTGGAATGTGAATTGGAACGAAATCGCCAATAGATAAGACCATTTTACAAATTGGGCCCAAGTTAGAAGCAGAGCCTAAGGTGTAAATTATTGATAGTCCATATCTCGGAAACTATAAGAGATAATGCAATTTCGCAACCGGCAATGTAATTAGCATGCCGAATATCACTTGGAATGTGAATTGGGACGAAATCGCCAATAGATAAGACCATTTTACAATTTGGGCCCAAGTTAGAAGCAGAGCCTAAGGTGTAAATTATCGATAGTCCATATCTCGGAAACTATAAGAGATAATGCAATTTGGCAACCGGCAATGTAATTAGCATGCCGAATATTACTTGGAATGTGAATTGGAAAGAAATCGCCAATAGATAAGACCATTTTACAATTTGGGCCCAAGTTAGAAGCAGAGCCTAAGGTGTAAATTATCGATAGTCCATATCTCGGAAACTATAAGAGATAATGCAATTTGGCAACCGGCAATGTAATTAGCATGCCGAATATTACTTGGAATGTGAATTGGAACGAAATCGCCAATAGATAAGACCATTTTACAATTTGGGCCCAAGTTAGAAGCAGAGCCTAAGGTGTAAATTATCGATAGTCCATATCTCGGAAACTATAAGAGATAATGCAATTTGGCAACCGGCAATGTAATTAGCATGCCGAATATTACTTGGAATGTGAATTGGAACGAAATCGCCAATAGATAAGACCATTTTACAATTTGGGCCCAAGTTAGAAGCAGAGCCTAAGGTGTAAATTATCGATAGTCCATATCTCGGAAACTATAAGAGATAATGCAATTTCGCAAACGGCAATGTAATTAGCATGCCGAATATTACTTGGAGTGTGAATTGGAACGAAATCGCCAATAGATAAGACCATTTTACAATTTGGGCCCAAGTTAGAAGCAGAGCCTAAGGTGTAAATTATCGATAGTCCATATCTCGGAAACTATAAGAGATAATGCAATTTGGCAACCGGCAATGTAATTAGCATGCCGAATATTACTTGGAATGTGAATTGGAACGAAATCGCCAATAGATAAGACCATTTTACAATTTGGGCCCAAGTTAGAAGCAGAGCCTAAGGTGTAAATTATCGATAGTCCATATCTCGGAAACTATAAGAGATAATGCAATTTGGCAACCGGCAATGTAATTAGCATGCCGAATATTACTTGGAATGTGAATTGGAACGAAATCGCCAATAGATAAGACCATTTTACAATTTGGGCCCAAGTTAGAAGCAGAGCCTAAGGTGTAAATTATCGATAGTCCATATCTCGGAAACTATAAGAGATAATGCAATTTCGCAACCGGCAATGTAATTAGCATGCCGAATATTACTTGGAGTGTGAATTGGAACGAAATCGCCAATAGATAAGACCATTTTACAATTTGGGCCCAAGTTAGAAGCAGAGCCTAAGGTGTAAATTATCGATAGTCCATATCTCGGAAACTATAAGAGATAATGCAATTTGGCAACCGGCAATGTAATTAGCATGCCGAATATTACTTGGAATGTGAATTGGAACGAAATCGCCAATAGATAAGACCATTTTACAATTTGGGCCCAAGTTAGAAGCAGAGCCTAAGGTGTAAATTATCGATAGTCCATATCTCGGAAACTATAAGAGATAATGCAATTTCGCAACCGGCAATGTAATTAGCATGCCGAATATCACTTGGAATGTGAATTGGGACGAAATCGCCAATAGATAAGACCATTTTACAATTTGGGCCCAAGTTAGAAGCAGAGCCTAAGGTGTAAATTATCGATAGTCCATATCTCGGAAACTATAAGAGATAATGCAATTTGGCAACCGGCAATGTAATTAGCATGCCGAATATTACTTGGAATGTGAATTGGAAAGAAATCGCCAATAGATAAGACCATTTTACAATTTGGGCCCAAGTTAGAAGCAGAGCCTAAGGTGTAAATTATCGATAGTCCATATCTCGGAAACTATAAGAGATAATGCAATTTGGCAACCGGCAATGTAATTAGCATGCCGAATATTACTTGGAATGTGAATTGGAACGAAATCGCCAATAGATAAGACCATTTTACAATTTGGGCCCAAGTTAGAAGCAGAGCCTAAGGTGTAAATTATCGATAGTCCATATCTCGGAAACTATAAGAGATAATGCAATTTCGCAACCGGCAATGTAATTAGCATGCCGAATATTACTTGGAGTGTGAATTGGAACGAAATCGCCAATAGATAAGACCATTTTACAATTTGGGCCCAAGTTAGAAGCAGAGCCTAAGGTGTAAATTATCGATAGTCCATATCTCGGAAACTATAAGAGATAATGCAATTTGGCAACCGGCAATGTAATTAGCATGCCGAATATTACTTGAAATGTGAATTGGAACGAAATCGCCAATAGATAAGGCCATTTTACAATTTGGGCCCAAGTTAGAAGCAGAGCCTAAGGTGTAAATTATCGATAGTCCATATCTCGGAAACTATAAGAGATAATGCAATTTCGCAACCGGCAATGTAATTAGTATGCCGAATATTACTTGGAGTGTGAATTGGAACGAAATCGCCAATAGATAAGACCATTTTACAATTTGGGCCCAAGTTAGAAGCAGAGCCTAAGGTGTAAATTATCGATAGTCCATATCTCGGAAACTATAAGAGATAATGCAATTTGGCAACCGGCAATGTAATTAGCATGCCGAATATTACTTGGAATGTGAATTGCAACGAAATCGCCAATAGATAAGACCATTTTACAATTTGGGCCCAAGTTAGAAGCAGAGCCTAAGGTGTAAATTATCGATAGTCCATATCTCGGAAACTATAAGAGATAATGCAATTTGGCAACCGGCAATGTAATTAGCATGCCGAATATTACTTGGAATGTGAATTGGAACGAAATCGCCAATAGATAAGACCATTTTACAATTTGGGCCCAAGTTAGAAGCAGAGCCTAAGGTGTAAATTATCGATAGTCCATATCTCGGAAACTATAAGAGATAATGCAATTTGGCAACCGGCAATGTAATTAGCATGCCGAATATTACTTGGAATGTGAATTGGAACGAAATCGCCAATAGATAAGACCATTTTACAATTTGGGCCCAAGTTAGAAGCAGAGCCTAAGGTGTAAATTATCGATAGTCCATATCTCGGAAACTATAAGAGATAATGCAATTTGGCAACCGGCAATGTAATTAGCATGCCGAATATTACTTGGAATGTGAATTGGAACGAAATCGCCAATAGATAAGACCATTTTACAATTTGGGCCCAAGTTAGAAGCAGAGCCTAAGGTGTAAATTATCGATAGTCCATATCTCGGAAACTATAAGAGATAATGCAATTTCGCAACCGGCAATGTAATTAGCATGCCGAATATTACTTGGAGTGTGAATTGGAACGAAATCGCCAATAGATAAGACCATTTTACATTTTGGGCCCAAGTTAGAAGCAGAGCCTAAGGTGTAAATTATCGATAGTCCATATCTCGGAAACTATAAGAGATAATGCAATTTGGCAACCGGCAATGTAATTAGCATGCCGAATATTACTTGAAATGTGAATTGGAACGAAATCGCCAATAGATAAGGCCATTTTACAATTTGGGCCCAAGTTAGAAGCAGAGCCTAAGGTGTAAATTATCGATAGTCCATATCTCGGAAACTATAAGAGATAATGCAATTTGGCAACCGGCAATGTAATTAGCATGCCGAATATTACTTGAAATGTGAATTGGAACGAAATCGCCAATAGATAAGGCCATTTTACAATTTGGGCCCAAGTTAGAAGCAGAGCCTAAGGTGTAAATTATCGATAGTCCATATCTCGGAAACTATAAGAGATAATGCAATTTCGCAACCGGCAATGTAATTAGTATGCCGAATATTACTTGGAGTGTGAATTGGAACGAAATCGCCAATAGATAAGACCATTTTACAATTTGGGCCCAAGTTAGAAGCAGAGCCTAAGGTGTAAATTATCGATAGTCCATATCTCGGAAACTATAAGAGATAATGCAATTTGGCAACCGGCAATGTAATTAGCATGCCGAATATTACTTGGAATGTGAATTGCAACGAAATCGCCAATAGATAAGACCATTTTACAATTTGGGCCCAAGTTAGAAGCAGAGCCTAAGGTGTAAATTATCGATAGTCCATATCTCGGAAACTATAAGAGATAATGCAATTTGGCAACCGGCAATGTAATTAGCATGCCGAATATTACTTGGAATGTGAATTGGAACGAAATCGCCAATAGATAAGACCATTTTACAATTTGGGCCCAAGTTAGAAGCAGAGCCTAAGGTGTAAATTATCGATAGTCCATATCTCGGAAACTATAAGAGATAATGCAATTTAGCAACCGGCAATGTAATTAGCATGCCGAATATTACTTGGAATGTGAATTGGAACGAAATCGCCAATAGATAAGACCATTTTACAATTTGGGCCCAAGTTAGAAGCAGAGCCTAAGGTGTAAATTATCGATAGTCCATATCTCGGAAACTATAAGAGATAATGCAATTTAGCAACCGGCAATGTAATTAGCATGCCGAATATTACTTGGAATGTGAATTGGAACGAAATCGCCAATAGATAAGACCATTTTACAATTTGGGCCCAAGTTAGAAGCAGAGCCTAAGGTGTAAATTATCGATAGTCCATATCTCGGAAACTATAAGAGATAATGCAATTTCGCAACCGGCAATGTAATTAGCATGCCGAATATTACTTGGAGTGTGAATTGGAACGAAATCGCCAATAGATAAGACCATTTTACATTTTGGGCCCAAGTTAGAAGCAGAGCCTAAGGTGTAAATTATCGATAGTCCATATCTCGGAAACTATAAGAGATAATGCAATTTGGCAACCGGCAATGTAATTAGCATGCCGAATATTACTTGAAATGTGAATTGGAACGAAATCGCCAATAGATAAGGCCATTTTACAATTTGGGCCCAAGTTAGAAGCAGAGCCTAAGGTGTAAATTATCGATAGTCCATATCTCGGAAACTATAAGAGATAATGCAATTTGGCAACCGGCAATGTAATTAGCATGCCGAATATTACTTGAAATGTGAATTGGAACGAAATCGCCAATAGATAAGGCCATTTTACAATTTGGGCCCAAGTTAGAAGCAGAGCCTAAGGTGTAAATTATCGATAGTCCATATCTCGGAAACTATAAGAGATAATGCAATTTCGCAACCGGCAATGTAATTAGTATGCCGAATATTACTTGGAGTGTGAATTGGAACGAAATCGCCAATAGATAAGACCATTTTACAATTTGGGCCCAAGTTAGAAGCAGAGCCTAAGGTGTAAATTATCGATAGTCCATATCTCGGAAACTATAAGAGATAATGCAATTTGGCAACCGGCAATGTAATTAGCATGCCGAATATTACTTGGAATGTGAATTGCAACGAAATCGCCAATAGATAAGACCATTTTACAATTTGGGCCCAAGTTAGAAGCAGAGCCTAAGGTGTAAATTATCGATAGTCCATATCTCGGAAACTATAAGAGATAATGCAATTTGGCAACCGGCAATGTAATTAGCATGCCGAATATTACTTGGAATGTGAATTGGAACGAAATCGCCAATAGATAAGACCATTTTACAATTTGGGCCCAAGTTAGAAGCAGAGCCTAAGGTGTAAATTATCGATAGTCCATATCTCGGAAACTATAAGAGATAATGCAATTTAGCAACCGGCAATGTAATTAGCATGCCGAATATTACTTGGAATGTGAATTGGAACGAAATCGCCAATAGATAAGACCATTTTACAATTTGGGCCCAAGTTAGAAGCAGAGCCTAAGGTGTAAATTATCGATAGTCCATATCTCGGAAACTATAAGAGATAATGCAATTTGGCAACCGGCAATGTAATTAGCATGCCGAATATTACTTGGAATGTGAATTGGAACGAAATCGCCAATAGATAAGACCATTTTACAATTTGGGCCCAAGTTAGAAGCAGAGCCTAAGGTGTAAATTATCGATAGTCCATATCTCGGAAACTATAAGAGATAATGCAATTTCGCAACCGGCAATGTAATTAGCATGCCGAATATTACTTGGAGTGTGAATTGGAACGAAATCGCCAATAGATAAGACCATTTTACAATTTGGGCCCAAGTTAGAAGCAGAGCCTAAGGTGTAAATTATCGATAGTCCATATCTCGGAAACTATAAGAGATAATGCAATTTGGCAACCGGCAATGTAATTAGCATGCCGAATATTACTTGAAATGTGAATTGGAACGAAATCGCCAATAGATAAGGCCATTTTACAATTTGGGCAAAAGTTAGAAGCAGAGCCTAAGGTGTAAATTATCGATAGTCCATATCTCGGAAACTATAAGAGATAATGCAATTTCGCAACCGGCAATGTAATTAGCATGCCGAATATTACTTGGAGTGTGAATTGGAACGAAATCGCCAATAGATAAGACCATTTTACAATTTGGGCCCAAGTTAGAAGCAGAGCCTAAGGTGTAAATTATCGATAGTCCATATCTCGGAAACTATAAGAGATAATGCAATTTGGTAACCGGCAATGTAATTAGCATGCCGAATATTACTTGGAATGTGAATTGCAACGAAATCGCCAATAGATAAGACCATTTTACAATTTGGGCCCAAGTTAGAAGCAGAGCCTAAGGTGTAAATTATTGATAGTCCATATCTCGGAAACTATAAGAGATAATGCAATTTCGCAACCGGCAATGTAATTAGCATGCCGAATATCACTTGGAATGTGAATTGGGACGAAATCGCCAATAGATAAGACCATTTTACAATTTGGGCCCAAGTTAGAAGCAGAGCCTAAGGTGTAAATTATCGATAGTCCATATCTCGGAAACTATAAGAGATAATGCAATTTGGCAACCGGCAATGTAATTAGCATGCCGAATATTACTTGGAATGTGAATTGGGACGAAATCGCCAATAGATAAGACCATTTTACAATTTGGGCCCAAGTTAGAAGCAGAGCCTAAGGTGTAAATTATCGATAGTCCATATCTCGGAAACTATAAGAGATAATGCAATTTGGCAACCGGCAATGTAATTAGCATGCCGAATATTACTTGAAATGTGAATTGGAACGAAATCGCCAATAGATAAGGCCATTTTACAATTTGGGCCCAAGTTAGAAGCAGAGCCTAAGGTGTAAATTATCGATAGTCCATATCTCGGAAACTATAAGAGATAATGCAATTTCGCAACCGGCAATGTAATTAGTATGCCGAATATTACTTGGAGTGTGAATTGGAACGAAATCGCCAATAGATAAGACCATTTTACAATTTGGGCCCAAGTTAGAAGCAGAGCCTAAGGTGTAAATTATCGATAGTCCATATCTCGGAAACTATAAGAGATAATGCAATTTGGCAACCGGCAATGTAATTAGCATGCCGAATATTACTTGGAATGTGAATTGCAACGAAATCGCCAATAGATAAGACCATTTTACAATTTGGGCCCAAGTTAGAAGCAGAGCCTAAGGTGTAAATTATCGATAGTCCATATCTCGGAAACTATAAGAGATAATGCAATTTGGCAACCGGCAATGTAATTAGCATGCCGAATATTACTTGGAATGTGAATTGGAACGAAATCGCCAATAGATAAGACCATTTTACAATTTGGGCCCAAGTTAGAAGCAGAGCCTAAGGTGTAAATTATCGATAGTCCATATCTCGGAAACTATAAGAGATAATGCAATTTAGCAACCGGCAATGTAATTAGCATGCCGAATATTACTTGGAATGTGAATTGGAACGAAATCGCCAATAGATAAGACCATTTTACAATTTGGGCCCAAGTTAGAAGCAGAGCCTAAGGTGTAAATTATCGATAGTCCATATCTCGGAAACTATAAGAGATAATGCAATTTGGCAACCGGCAATGTAATTAGCATGCCGAATATTACTTGGAATGTGAATTGGAACGAAATCGCCAATAGATAAGACCATTTTACAATTTGGGCCCAAGTTAGAAGCAGAGCCTAAGGTGTAAATTATCGATAGTCCATATCTCGGAAACTATAAGAGATAATGCAATTTCGCAACCGGCAATGTAATTAGCATGCCGAATATTACTTGGAGTGTGAATTGGAACGAAATCGCCAATAGATAAGACCATTTTACAATTTGGGCCCAAGTTAGAAGCAGAGCCTAAGGTGTAAATTATCGATAGTCCATATCTCGGAAACTATAAGAGATAATGCAATTTGGCAACCGGCAATGTAATTAGCATGCCGAATATTACTTGAAATGTGAATTGGAACGAAATCGCCAATAGATAAGGCCATTTTACAATTTGGGCCCAAGTTAGAAGCAGAGCCTAAGGTGTAAATTATCGATAGTCCATATCTCGGAAACTATAAGAGATAATGCAATTTCGCAACCGGCAATGTAATTAGCATGCCGAATATTACTTGGAGTGTGAATTGGAACGAAATCGCCAATAGATAAGACCATTTTACAATTTGGGCCCAAGTTAGAAGCAGAGCCTAAGGTGTAAATTATCGATAGTCCATATCTCGGAAACTATAAGAGATAATGCAATTTGGTAACCGGCAATGTAATTAGCATGCCGAATATTACTTGGAATGTGAATTGCAACGAAATCGCCAATAGATAAGACCATTTTACAATTTGGGCCCAAGTTAGAAGCAGAGCCTAAGGTGTAAATTATTGATAGTCCATATCTCGGAAACTATAAGAGATAATGCAATTTCGCAACCGGCAATGTAATTAGCATGCCGAATATCACTTGGAATGTGAATTGGGACGAAATCGCCAATAGATAAGACCATTTTACAATTTGGGCCCAAGTTAGAAGCAGAGCCTAAGGTGTAAATTATCGATAGTCCATATCTCGGAAACTATAAGAGATAATGCAATTTGGCAACCGGCAATGTAATTAGCATGCCGAATATTACTTGGAATGTGAATTGGGACGAAATCGCCAATAGATAAGACCATTTTACAATTTGGGCCCAAGTTAGAAGCAGAGCCTAAGGTGTAAATTATCGATAGTCCATATCTCGGAAACTATAAGAGATAATGCAATTTGGCAACCGGCAATGTAATTAGCATGCCGAATATTACTTGGAATGTGAATTGGAACGAAATCGCCAATAGGTAAGACCATTTTACAATTTGGGCCCAAGTTAGAAGCAGAGCCTAAGGTGTAAATTATCGATAGTCCATATCTCGGAAACTATAAGAGATAATTCAATTTGGCAACCGGCAATGTAATTAGCATGCCGAATATTACTTGGAATGTGAATTGGAACGAAATCGCCAATAGATAAGACCATTTTACAATTTGGGCCCAAGTTAGAAGCAGAGCCTAAGGTGTAAATTATCGATAGTCCATATCTCGGAAACTATAAGAGATAATGCAATTTGGCAACCGGCAATGTAATTAGCATGCTGAATATTACTTGGAATGTGAATTGGAACGAAATCGCCAATAGATAAGACCATTTTACAATTTGGGCCCAAGTTAGAAGCAGAGCCTAAGGTGTAAATTATCGATAGTCCATATCTCGGAAACTATAAGAGATAATGCAATTTCGCAACCGGCAATGTAATTAGCATGCCGAATATTACTTGGAGTGTGAATTGGAACGAAATCGCCAATAGATAATACCATTTTACAATTTGGGCCCAAGTTAGAAGCAGAGCCTAAGGTGTAAATTATCGATAGTCCATATCTCGGAAACTATAAGAGATAATGCAATTTCGCAACCGGCAATGTAATTAGCATGCCGAATATTACTTGGAGTGTGAATTGGAACGAAATCGCCAATAGATAAGACCATTTTACAATTTGGGCCCAAGTTAGAAGCAGAGCCTAAGGTGTAAATTATCGATAGTCCATATCTCGGAAACTATAAGAGATAATGCAATTTGGCAACCGGCAATGTAATTAGCATGCCGAATATTACTTGAAATGTGAATTGGAACGAAATCGCCAATAGATAAGGCCATTTTACAATTTGGGCAAAAGTTAGAAGCAGAGCCTAAGGTGTAAATTATCGATAGTCCATATCTCGGAAACTATAAGAGATAATGCAATTTCGCAACCGGCAATGTAATTAGCATGCCGAATATTACTTGGAGTGTGAATTGGAACGAAATCGCCAATAGATAAGACCATTTTACAATTTGGGCCCAAGTTAGAAGCAGAGCCTAAGGTGTAAATTATCGATAGTCCATATCTCGGAAACTATAAGAGATAATGCAATTTGGTAACCGGCAATGTAATTAGCATGCCGAATATTACTTGGAATGTGAATTGCAACGAAATCGCCAATAGATAAGACCATTTTACAATTTGGGCCCAAGTTAGAAGCAGAGCCTAAGGTGTAAATTATTGATAGTCCATATCTCGGAAACTATAAGAGATAATGCAATTTCGCAACCGGCAATGTAATTAGCATGCCGAATATCACTTGGAATGTGAATTGGGACGAAATCGCCAATAGATAAGACCATTTTACAATTTGGGCCCAAGTTAGAAGCAGAGCCTAAGGTGTAAATTATCGATAGTCCATATCTCGGAAACTATAAGAGATAATGCAATTTGGCAACCGGCAATGTAATTAGCATGCCGAATATTACTTGGAATGTGAATTGGGACGAAATCGCCAATAGATAAGACCATTTTACAATTTGGGCCCAAGTTAGAAGCAGAGCCTAAGGTGTAAATTATCGATAGTCCATATCTCGGAAACTATAAGAGATAATGCAATTTGGCAACCGGCAATGTAATTAGCATGCCGAATATTACTTGAAATGTGAATTGGAACGAAATCGCCAATAGATAAGGCCATTTTACAATTTGGGCCCAAGTTAGAAGCAGAGCCTAAGGTGTAAATTATCGATAGTCCATATCTCGGAAACTATAAGAGATAATGCAATTTCGCAACCGGCAATGTAATTAGTATGCCGAATATTACTTGGAGTGTGAATTGGAACGAAATCGCCAATAGATAAGACCATTTTACAATTTGGGCCCAAGTTAGAAGCAGAGCCTAAGGTGTAAATTATCGATAGTCCATATCTCGGAAACTATAAGAGATAATGCAATTTGGCAACCGGCAATGTAATTAGCATGCCGAATATTACTTGGAATGTGAATTGCAACGAAATCGCCAATAGATAAGACCATTTTACAATTTGGGCCCAAGTTAGAAGCAGAGCCTAAGGTGTAAATTATCGATAGTCCATATCTCGGAAACTATAAGAGATAATGCAATTTGGCAACCGGCAATGTAATTAGCATGCCGAATATTACTTGGAATGTGAATTGGAACGAAATCGCCAATAGATAAGACCATTTTACAATTTGGGCCCAAGTTAGAAGCAGAGCCTAAGGTGTAAATTATCGATAGTCCATATCTCGGAAACTATAAGAGATAATGCAATTTAGCAACCGGCAATGTAATTAGCATGCCGAATATTACTTGGAATGTGAATTGGAACGAAATCGCCAATAGATAAGACCATTTTACAATTTGGGCCCAAGTTAGAAGCAGAGCCTAAGGTGTAAATTATCGATAGTCCATATCTCGGAAACTATAAGAGATAATGCAATTTGGCAACCGGCAATGTAATTAGCATGCCGAATATTACTTGGAATGTGAATTGGAACGAAATCGCCAATAGATAAGACCATTTTACAATTTGGGCCCAAGTTAGAAGCAGAGCCTAAGGTGTAAATTATCGATAGTCCATATCTCGGAAACTATAAGAGATAATGCAATTTCGCAACCGGCAATGTAATTAGCATGCCGAATATTACTTGGAGTGTGAATTGGAACGAAATCGCCAATAGATAAGACCATTTTACAATTTGGGCCCAAGTTAGAAGCAGAGCCTAAGGTGTAAATTATCGATAGTCCATATCTCGGAAACTATAAGAGATAATGCAATTTGGCAACCGGCAATGTAATTAGCATGCCGAATATTACTTGAAATGTGAATTGGAACGAAATCGCCAATAGATAAGGCCATTTTACAATTTGGGCCCAAGTTAGAAGCAGAGCCTAAGGTGTAAATTATCGATAGTCCATATCTCGGAAACTATAAGAGATAATGCAATTTCGCAACCGGCAATGTAATTAGCATGCCGAATATTACTTGGAGTGTGAATTGGAACGAAATCGCCAATAGATAAGACCATTTTACAATTTGGGCCCAAGTTAGAAGCAGAGCCTAAGGTGTAAATTATCGATAGTCCATATCTCGGAAACTATAAGAGATAATGCAATTTGGTAACCGGCAATGTAATTAGCATGCCGAATATTACTTGGAATGTGAATTGCAACGAAATCGCCAATAGATAAGACCATTTTACAATTTGGGCCCAAGTTAGAAGCAGAGCCTAAGGTGTAAATTATTGATAGTCCATATCTCGGAAACTATAAGAGATAATGCAATTTCGCAACCGGCAATGTAATTAGCATGCCGAATATCACTTGGAATGTGAATTGGGACGAAATCGCCAATAGATAAGACCATTTTACAATTTGGGCCCAAGTTAGAAGCAGAGCCTAAGGTGTAAATTATCGATAGTCCATATCTCGGAAACTATAAGAGATAATGCAATTTGGCAACCGGCAATGTAATTAGCATGCCGAATATTACTTGGAATGTGAATTGGGACGAAATCGCCAATAGATAAGACCATTTTACAATTTGGGCCCAAGTTAGAAGCAGAGCCTAAGGTGTAAATTATCGATAGTCCATATCTCGGAAACTATAAGAGATAATGCAATTTGGCAACCGGCAATGTAATTAGCATGCCGAATATTACTTGGAATGTGAATTGGAACGAAATCGCCAATAGGTAAGACCATTTTACAATTTGGGCCCAAGTTAGAAGCAGAGCCTAAGGTGTAAATTATCGATAGTCCATATCTCGGAAACTATAAGAGATAATTCAATTTGGCAACCGGCAATGTAATTAGCATGCCGAATATTACTTGGAATGTGAATTGGAACGAAATCGCCAATAGATAAGACCATTTTACAATTTGGGCCCAAGTTAGAAGCAGAGCCTAAGGTGTAAATTATCGATAGTCCATATCTCGGAAACTATAAGAGATAATGCAATTTGGCAACCGGCAATGTAATTAGCATGCTGAATATTACTTGGAATGTGAATTGGAACGAAATCGCCAATAGATAAGACCATTTTACAATTTGGGCCCAAGTTAGAAGCAGAGCCTAAGGTGTAAATTATCGATAGTCCATATCTCGGAAACTATAAGAGATAATGCAATTTCGCAACCGGCAATGTAATTAGCATGCCGAATATTACTTGGAGTGTGAATTGGAACGAAATCGCCAATAGATAATACCATTTTACAATTTGGGCCCAAGTTAGAAGCAGAGCCTAAGGTGTAAATTATCGATAGTCCATATCTCGGAAACTATAAGAGATAATGCAATTTGGCAACCGGCAATGTAATTAGCATGCCGAATATTACTTGGAATGTGAATTGGAACGAAATCGCCAATAGATAAGACCATTTTACAATTTGGGCCCAAGTTAGAAGCAGAGCCTAAGGTGTAAATTATCGATAGTCCATATCTCGGAAACTATAAGAGATAATGCAATTTCGCAACCGGCAATGTAATTAGCATGCCGAATATTACTTGGAGTGTGAATTGGAACGAAATCGCCAATAGATAAGACCATTTTACAATTTGGGCATAAGTTAGAAGCAGAGCCTAAGGTGTAAATTATCGATAGTCCATATCTCGGAAACTATAAGAGATAATGCAATTTGGCAACCGGCAATGTAATTAGCATGCCGAATATTACTTGGAATGTGAATTGGAACGAAATCGCCAATAGATAAGACCATTTTACAATTTGGGCCCAAGTTAGAAGCAGAGCCTAAGGTGTAAATTATCGATAGTCCATATCTCGGAAACTATAAGAGATAATGCAATTTGGCAACCGGCAATGTAATTAGCATGCCGAATATTACTTGGAATGTGAATTGGAACGAAATCGCCAATAGATAAGACCATTTTACAATTTGGGCCCAAGTTAGAAGCAGAGCCTAAGGTGTAAATTATCGATAGTCCATATCTCGGAAACTATAAGAGATAATGCAATTTCGCAACCGGCAATGTAATTAGCATGCCGAATATTACTTGGAGTGTGAATTGGAACGAAATCGCCAATAGATAAGACCATTTTACAATTTGGGCCCAAGTTAGAAGCAGAGCCTAAGGTGTAAATTATCGATAGTCCATATCTCGGAAACTATAAGAGATAATGCAATTTGGCAACCGGCAATGTAATTAGCATGCCGAATATTACTTGAAATGTGAATTGGAACGAAATCGCCAATAGATAAGGCCATTTTACAATTTGGGCCCAAGTTAGAAGCAGAGCCTAAGGTGTAAATTATCGATAGTCCATATCTCGGAAACTATAAGAGATAATGCAATTTCGCAACCGGCAATGTAATTAGTATGCCGAATATTACTTGGAGTGTGAATTGGAACGAAATCGCCAATAGATAAGACCATTTTACAATTTGGGCCCAAGTTAGAAGCAGAGCCTAAGGTGTAAATTATCGATAGTCCATATCTCGGAAACTATAAGAGATAATGCAATTTGGCAACCGGCAATGTAATTAGCATGCCGAATATTACTTGGAATGTGAATTGCAACGAAATCGCCAATAGATAAGACCATTTTACAATTTGGGCCCAAGTTAGAAGCAGAGCCTAAGGTGTAAATTATCGATAGTCCATATCTCGGAAACTATAAGAGATAATGCAATTTGGCAACCGGCAATGTAATTAGCATGCCGAATATTACTTGGAATGTGAATTGGAACGAAATCGCCAATAGATAAGACCATTTTACAATTTGGGCCCAAGTTAGAAGCAGAGCCTAAGGTGTAAATTATCGATAGTCCATATCTCGGAAACTATAAGGGATAATGCAATTTGGCAACCGGCAATGTAATTAGCATGCCGAATATTACTTGGAATGTGAATTGGAACGAAATCGCCAATAGATAAGACCATTTTACAAATTGGGCCCAAGTTAGAAGCAGAGCCTAAGGTGTAAATTATTGATAGTCCATATCTCGGAAACTATAAGAGATAATGCAATTTCGCAACCGGCAATGTAATTAGCATGCCGAATATCACTTGGAATGTGAATTGGGACGAAATTGCCAATAGGTAAGACCATTTTACAATTTGGGATCAAGTTAGAAGCAGAGCCTAAGGTGTAAATTATCGATAGTCCATATCTCGGAAATTATAAGAGATAATGCAATTTGGCAACCGGCAATGTAATTAGCATGCCGAATATTACTTGGAATGTGAATTGGAACGAAATCGCCAATAGATAAGACCATTTTACAATTTGGGCCCAAGTTAGAAGCAGAGCCTAAGGTGTAAATTATCGATAGTCCATATCTCGGAAACTATAAGAGATAATGCAATTTGGCAACCGGCAATGTAATTAGCATGCCGAATATTACTTGGAATGTGAATTGGAACGAAATCGCCAATAGATAAGACCATTTTACAATTTGGGCCCAAGTTAGAAGCAGAGCCTAAGGTGTAAATTATCGATAGTCCATATCTCGGAAACTATAAGAGATAATGCAATTTCGCAACCGGCAATGTAATTAGCATGCCGAATATTACTTGGAGTGTGAATTGGAACGAAATCGCCAATAGATAATACCATTTTACAATTTGGGCCCAAGTTAGAAGCAGAGCCTAAGGTGTAAATTATCGATAGTCCATATCTCGGAAACTATAAGAGATAATGCAATTTGGCAACCGGCAATGTAATTAGCATGCCGAATATTACTTGGAATGTGAATTGGAACGAAATCGCCAATAGATAAGACCATTTTACAATTTGGGCCCAAGTTAGAAGCAGAGCCTAAGGTGTAAATTATCGATAGTCCATATCTCGGAAACTGTAAGAGATAATGCAATTTCGCAACCGGCAATGTAATTAGCATGCCGAATATTACTTGGAGTGTGAATTGGAACGAAATCGCCAATAGATAAGACCATTTTACAATTTGGGCCCAAGTTAGAAGCAGAGCCTAAGGTGTAAATTATCGATAGTCCATATCTCGGAAACTATAAGAGATAATGCAATTTGGCAACCGGCAATGTAATTAGCATGCCGAATATTACTTGGAATGTGAATTGGAACGAAATCGCCAATAGATAAGACCATTTTACAATTTGGGCCCAAGTTAGAAGCAGAGCCTAAGGTGTAAATTATCGATAGTCCATATCTCGGAAACTATAAGAGATAATGCAATTTGGCAACCGGCAATGTAATTAGCATGCCGAATATTACTTGGAATGTGAATTGGATCGAAATCGCCAATAGATAAGACCATTTTACAATTTGGGCCCAAGTTAGAAGCAGAGCCTAAGGTGTAAATTATCGATAGTCCATATCTCGGAAACTATAAGAGATAATGCAATTTGGCAACCGGCAATGTAATTAGCATGCCGAATATCACTTGGAATGTGAATTGGGACGAAATCGCCAATAGATAAGACCATTTTACAATTTGGGCCCAAGTTAGAAGCAGAGCCTAAGGTGTAAATTATCGATAGTCCATATCTCGGAAACTATAAGGGATAATGCAATTTGGCAACCGGCAATGTAATTAGCATGCCGAATATTACTTGGAATGTGAATTGGAACGAAATCGCCAATAGATAAGACCATTTTACAAATTGGGCCCAAGTTAGAAGCAGAGCCTAAGGTGTAAATTATTGATAGTCCATATCTCGGAAACTATAAGAGATAATGCAATTTCGCAACCGGCAATGTAATTAGCATGCCGAATATCACTTGGAATGTGAATTGGGACGAAATCGCCAATAGATAAGACCATTTTACAATTTGGGCCCAAGTTAGAAGCAGAGCCTAAGGTGTAAATTATCGATAGTCCATATCTCGGAAACTATAAGAGATAATGCAATTTGGCAACCGGCAATGTAATTAGCATGCCGAATATTACTTGGAATGTGAATTGGAACGAAATCACCAATAGATAAGACCATTTTACAATTTGGGCCCAAGTTAGAAGCAGAGCCTAAGGTGTAAATTATCGATAGTCCATATCTCGGAAACTATAATAGATAATGCAATTTGGCAACCGGCAATGTAATTAGCATGCCGAATATTACTTGGAATGTGAATTGGAACGAAATCGCCAATAGATAAGACCATTTTACAATTTGGGCCCAAGTTAGAAGCAGAGCCTAAGGTGTAAATTATCGATAGTCCATATCTCGGAAACTATAAGAGATAATGCAATTTGGCAACCGGCAATGTAATTAGCATGCCGAATATTACTTGGAATGTGAATTGGAACGAAATCGCCAATAGATAAGACCATTTTACAATTTGGGCCCAAGTTGGAAGCAGAGCCTAAGGTGTAAATTATCGATAGTCCATATCTCGGAAACTATAAGAGATAATGCAATTTCGCAACCGGCAATGTAATTAGCATGCCGAATATTACTTGGAGTGTGAATTGGAACGAAATCGCCAATAGATAATACCATTTTACAATTTGGGCCCAAGTTAGAAGCAGAGCCTAAGGTGTAAATTATCGATAGTCCATATCTCGGAAACTATAAGAGATAATGCAATTTGGCAACCGGCAATGTAATTAGCATGCCGAATATTACTTGGAATGTGAATTGGAACGAAATCGCCAATAGATAAGACCATTTTACAATTTGGGCCCAAGTTAGAAGCAGAGCCTAAGGTGTAAATTATCGATAGTCCATATCTCGGAAACTATAAGAGATAATGCAATTTCGCAACCGGCAATGTAATTAGCATGCCGAATATTACTTGGAGTGTGAATTGGAACGAAATCGCCAATAGATAAGACCATTTTACAATTTGGGCCCAAGTTAGAAGCAGAGCCTAAGGTGTAAATTATCGATAGTCCATATCTCGGAAACTATAAGAGATAATGCAATTTGGCAACCGGCAATGTAATTAGCATGCCGAATATTACTTGGAATGTGAATTGGAACGAAATCGCCAATAGATAAGACCATTTTACAATTTGGGCCCAAGTTAGAAGCAGAGCCTAAGGTGTAAATTATCGATAGTCCATATCTCGGAAACTATAAGAGATAATGCAATTTGGCAACCGGCAATGTAATTAGCATGCCGAATATTACTTGGAATGATAATTGGAACGAAATCGCCAATAGATAAGACCATTTTACAATTTGGGCCCAAGTTAGAAGCAGAGCCTAAGGTGTAAATTATCGATAGTCCATATCTCGAAAACTATAAGAGATAATGCAATTTCGCAACCGGCAATGTAATTAGCATGCCGAATATTACTTGGAGTGTGAATTGGAACGAAATCGCCAATAGATAAGACCATTTTACAATTTGGGCCCAAGTTAGAAGCAGAGCCTAAGGTGTAAATTATCGATAGTCCATATCTCGGAAACTATAAGAGATAATGCAATTTGGCAACCGGCAATGTAATTAGCATGCCGAATATTACTTGAAATGTGAATTGGAACGAAATCGCCAATAGATAAGGCCATTTTACAATTTGGGCCCAAGTTAGAAGCAGAGCCTAAGGTGTAAATTATCGATAGTCCATATCTCGGAAACTATAAGAGATAATGCAATTTCGCAACCGGCAATGTAATTAGCATGCCGAATATTACTTGGAGTGTGAATTGGAACGAAATCGCCAATAGATAAGACCATTTTACAATTTGGGCCCAAGTTAGAAGCAGAGCCTAAGGTGTAAATTATCGATAGTCCATATCTCGGAAACTATAAGAGATAATGCAATTTGGCAACCGGCAATGTAATTAGCATGCCGAATATTACTTGGAATGTGAATTGCAACGAAATCGCCAATAGATAAGACCATTTTCAATTTGGGCCCAAGTTAGAAGCAGAGCCTAAGGTGTAAATTATTGATAGTCCATATCTCGGAAACTATAAGAGATAATGCAATTTCGCAACCGGCAATGTAATTAGCATGCCGAATATCACTTGGAATGTGAATTGGGACGAAATCGCCAATAGATAAGACCATTTTACAATTTGGGCCCAAGTTAGAAGCAGAGCCTAAGGTGTAAATTATCGATAGTCCATATCTCGGAAACTATAAGAGATAATGCAATTTGGCAACCGGCAATGTAATTAGCATGCCGAATATTACTTGGAATGTGAATTGGGACGAAATCGCCAATAGATAAGACCATTTTACAATTTGGGCCCAAGTTAGAAGCAGAGCCTAAGGTGTAAATTATCGATAGTCCATATCTCGGAAACTATAAGAGATAATGCAATTTGGCAACCGGCAATGTAATTAGCATGCTGAATATTACTTGGAATGTGAATTGGATCGAAATCGCCAATAGATAAGACCATTTTACAATTTGGGCCCAAGTTAGAAGCAGAGCCTAAGGTGTAAATTATCGATAGTCCATATCTCGGAAACTATAAGAGATAATGCAATTTGGCAACCGGCAATGTAATTAGCATGCCGAATATCACTTGGAATGTGAATTGGGACGAAATCGCCAATAGATAAGACCATTTTACAATTTGGGCCCAAGTTAGAAGCAGAGCCTAAGGTGTAAATTATCGATAGTCCATATCTCGGAAACTATAAGGGATAATGCAATTTGGCAACCGGCAATGTAATTAGCATGCCGAATATTACTTGGAATGTGAATTGGAACGAAATCGCCAATAGATAAGACCATTTTACAAATTGGGCCCAAGTTAGAAGCAGAGCCTAAGGTGTAAATTATTGATAGTCCATATCTCGGAAACTATAAGAGATAATGCAATTTCGCAACCGGCAATGTAATTAGCATGCCGAATATCACTTGGAATGTGAATTGGGACGAAATCGCCAATAGATAAGACCATTTTACAATTTGGGCCCAAGTTAGAAGCAGAGCCTAAGGTGTAAATTATCGATAGTCCATATCTCGGAAACTATAAGAGATAATGCAATTTGGCAACCGGCAATGTAATTAGCATGCCGAATATTACTTGGAATGTGAATTGGAACGAAATCACCAATAGATAAGACCATTTTACAATTTGGGCCCAAGTTAGAAGCAGAGCCTAAGGTGTAAATTATCGATAGTCCATATCTCGGAAACTATAATAGATAATGCAATTTGGCAACCGGCAATGTAATTAGCATGCCGAATATTACTTGGAATGTGAATTGGAACGAAATCGCCAATAGATAAGACCATTTTACAATTTGGGCCCAAGTTAGAAGCAGAGCCTAAGGTGTAAATTATCGATAGTCCATATCTCGGAAACTATAAGAGATAATGCAATTTGGCAACCGGCAATGTAATTAGCATGCCGAATATTACTTGGAATGTGAATTGGAACGAAATCGCCAATAGATAAGACCATTTTACAATTTGGGCCCAAGTTGGAAGCAGAGCCTAAGGTGTAAATTATCGATAGTCCATATCTCGGAAACTATAAGAGATAATGCAATTTCGCAACCGGCAATGTAATTAGCATGCCGAATATTACTTGGAGTGTGAATTGGAACGAAATCGCCAATAGATAATACCATTTTACAATTTGGGCCCAAGTTAGAAGCAGAGCCTAAGGTGTAAATTATCGATAGTCCATATCTCGGAAACTATAAGAGATAATGCAATTTGGCAACCGGCAATGTAATTAGCATGCCGAATATTACTTGGAATGTGAATTGGAACGAAATCGCCAATAGATAAGACCATTTTACAATTTGGGCCCAAGTTAGAAGCAGAGCCTAAGGTGTAAATTATCGATAGTCCATATCTCGGAAACTATAAGAGATAATGCAATTTCGCAACCGGCAATGTAATTAGCATGCCGAATATTACTTGGAGTGTGAATTGGAACGAAATCGCCAATAGATAAGACCATTTTACAATTTGGGCCCAAGTTAGAAGCAGAGCCTAAGGTGTAAATTATCGATAGTCCATATCTCGGAAACTATAAGAGATAATGCAATTTGGCAACCGGCAATGTAATTAGCATGCCGAATATTACTTGGAATGTGAATTGGAACGAAATCGCCAATAGATAAGACCATTTTACAATTTGGGCCCAAGTTAGAAGCAGAGCCTAAGGTGTAAATTATCGATAGTCCATATCTCGGAAACTATAAGAGATAATGCAATTTGGCAACCGGCAATGTAATTAGCATGCCGAATATTACTTGGAATGATAATTGGAACGAAATCGCCAATAGATAAGACCATTTTACAATTTGGGCCCAAGTTAGAAGCAGAGCCTAAGGTGTAAATTATCGATAGTCCATATCTCGAAAACTATAAGAGATAATGCAATTTCGCAACCGGCAATGTAATTAGCATGCCGAATATTACTTGGAGTGTGAATTGGAACGAAATCGCCAATAGATAAGACCATTTTACAATTTGGGCCCAAGTTAGAAGCAGAGCCTAAGGTGTAAATTATCGATAGTCCATATCTCGGAAACTATAAGAGATAATGCAATTTGGCAACCGGCAATGTAATTAGCATGCCGAATATTACTTGAAATGTGAATTGGAACGAAATCGCCAATAGATAAGGCCATTTTACAATTTGGGCCCAAGTTAGAAGCAGAGCCTAAGGTGTAAATTATCGATAGTCCATATCTCGGAAACTATAAGAGATAATGCAATTTCGCAACCGGCAATGTAATTAGCATGCCGAATATTACTTGGAGTGTGAATTGGAACGAAATCGCCAATAGATAAGACCATTTTACAATTTGGGCCCAAGTTAGAAGCAGAGCCTAAGGTGTAAATTATCGATAGTCCATATCTCGGAAACTATAAGAGATAATGCAATTTGGCAACCGGCAATGTAATTAGCATGCCGAATATTACTTGGAATGTGAATTGCAACGAAATCGCCAATAGATAAGACCATTTTCAATTTGGGCCCAAGTTAGAAGCAGAGCCTAAGGTGTAAATTATTGATAGTCCATATCTCGGAAACTATAAGAGATAATGCAATTTCGCAACCGGCAATGTAATTAGCATGCCGAATATCACTTGGAATGTGAATTGGGACGAAATCGCCAATAGATAAGACCATTTTACAATTTGGGCCCAAGTTAGAAGCAGAGCCTAAGGTGTAAATTATCGATAGTCCATATCTCGGAAACTATAAGAGATAATGCAATTTGGCAACCGGCAATGTAATTAGCATGCCGAATATTACTTGGAATGTGAATTGGGACGAAATCGCCAATAGATAAGACCATTTTACAATTTGGGCCCAAGTTAGAAGCAGAGCCTAAGGTGTAAATTATCGATAGTCCATATCTCGGAAACTATAAGAGATAATGCAATTTGGCAACCGGCAATGTAATTAGCATGCCGAATATTACTTGGAATGTGAATTGGAACGAAATCGCCAATAGGTAAGACCATTTTACAATTTGGGCCCAAGTTAGAAGCAGAGCCTAAGGTGTAAATTATCGATAGTCCATATCTCGGAAACTATAAGAGATAATTCAATTTGGCAACCGGCAATGTAATTAGCATGCCGAATATTACTTGGAATGTGAATTGGAACGAAATCGCCAATAGATAAGACCATTTTACAATTTGGGCCCAAGTTAGAAGCAGAGCCTAAGGTGTAAATTATCGATAGTCCATATCTCGGAAACTATAAGAGATAATGCAATTTGGCAACCGGCAATGTAATTAGCATGCCGAATATTACTTGGAATGTGAATTGGAACGAAATCGCCAATAGATAAGACCATTTTACTATTTGGGCCCAAGTTAGAAGCAGAGCCTAAGGTGTAAATTATCGATAGTCCATATCTCGGAAACTATAAGAGATAATGCAATTTGGCAACCGGCAATGTAATTAGCATGCTGAATATTACTTGGAATGTGAATTGGAACGAAATCGCCAAAAGATAAGGCCATTTTACAATTTGGGCCCAAGTTAGAAGCAGAGCCTATGGTGTAAATTATCGATAGTCCATATCTCGGAAACTATAAGAGATAATGCAATTTGGCAACCGGCAATGTAATTAGCATGCCGAATATTACTTGGAATGTGAATTGGAACGAAATCGCCAATAGATAAGACCATTTTACAATTTGGGCCCAAGTTAGAAGCAGAGCCTAAGGTGTAAATTATCGATAGTCCATATCTCGGAAACTATAAGAGATAATGCAATTTGGCAACCGGCAATGTAATTAGCATGCCGAATATTACTTGGAATGTGAATTGGAACGAAATCGCCAATAGATAAGACCATTTTACAATTTGGGAGCAAGTTAGAAGCAGAGCCTAAGGTGTAAATTATCGATAGTCCATATCTCGGAAACTATAAGAGATAATGCAATTTGGCAACCGGCAATGTAATTAGCATGCCGAATATTACTTGGAATGTGAATTGGAACGAAATCGCCAATAGATAAGACCATTTTACAATTTGGGCCCAAGTTAGAAGCAGAGCCTATGGTGTAAATTATCGATAGTCCATATCTCGGAAACTATAAGAGATAATGCAATTTGGCAACCGGCAATGTAATTAGCATGCCGAATATTACTTGGAATGTGAATTGGAACGAAATCGCCAATAGATAAGACCATTTTACAATTTGGGCCCAAGTTAGAAGCAGAGCCTAAGGTGTAAATTATCGATAGTCCATATCTCGGAAACTATAAGAGATAATGCAATTTGGCAACCGGCAATGTAATTAGCATGCCGAATATTACTTGGAATGTGAATTGGAACGAAATCGCCAATAGATAAGACCATTTTACAATTTGGGCCCAAGTTAGAAGCAGAGCCTAAGGTGTAAATTATCGATAGTCCATATCTCGGAAACTATAAGAGATAATGCAATTTCGCAACCGGCAATGTAATTAGCATGCCGAATATTACTTGGAGTGTGAATTGGAACGAAATCGCCAATAGATAATACCATTTTACAATTTGGGCCCAAGTTAGAAGCAGAGCCTAAGGTGTAAATTATCGATAGTCCATATCTCGGAAACTATAAGAGATAATGCAATTTGGCAACCGGCAATGTAATTAGCATGCCGAATATTACTTGGAATGTGAATTGGAACGAAATCGCCAATAGATAAGACCATTTTACAATTTGGGCCCAAGTTAGAAGCAGAGCCTAAGGTGTAAATTATCGATAGTCCATATCTCGGAAACTATAAGAGATAATGCAATTTCGCAACCGGCAATGTAATTAGCATGCCGAATATTACTTGGAGTGTGAATTGGAACGAAATCGCCAATAGATAAGACCATTTTACAATTTGGGCCCAAGTTAGAAGCAGAGCCTAAGGTGTAAATTATCGATAGTCCATATCTCGGAAACTATAAGAGATAATGCAATTTGGCAACCGGCAATGTAATTAGCATGCCGAATATTACTTGGAATGTGAATTGGAACGAAATCGCCAATAGATAAGACCATTTTACAATTTGGGCCCAAGTTAGAAGCAGAGCCTAAGGTGTAAATTATCGATAGTCCATATCTCGGAAACTATAAGAGATAATGCAATTTGGCAACCGGCAATGTAATTAGCATGCCGAATATTACTTGGAATGATAATTGGAACGAAATCGCCAATAGATAAGACCATTTTACAATTTGGGCCCAAGTTAGAAGCAGAGCCTAAGGTGTAAATTATCGATAGTCCATATCTCGAAAACTATAAGAGATAATGCAATTTCGCAACCGGCAATGTAATTAGCATGCCGAATATTACTTGGAGTGTGAATTGGAACGAAATCGCCAATAGATAAGACCATTTTACAATTTGGGCCCAAGTTAGAAGCAGAGCATAAGGTGTAAATTATCGATAGTCCATATCTCGGAAACTATAAGAGATAATGCAATTTGGCAACCGGCAATGTAATTAGCATGCCGAATATTACTTGAAATGTGAATTGGAACGAAATCGCCAATAGATAAGGCCATTTTACAATTTGGGCCCAAGTTAGAAGCAGAGCCTAAGGTGTAAATTATCGATAGTCCATATCTCGGAAACTATAAGAGATAATGCAATTTCGCAACCGGCAATGTAATTAGCATGCCGAATATTACTTGGAGTGTGAATTGGAACGAAATCGCCAATAGATAAGACCATTTTACAATTTGGGCCCAAGTTAGAAGCAGAGCCTAAGGTGTAAATTATCGATAGTCCATATCTCGGAAACTATAAGAGATAATGCAATTTGGCAACCGGCAATGTAATTAGCATGCCGAATATTACTTGGAATGTGAATTGCAACGAAATCGCCAATAGATAAGACCATTTTCAATTTGGGCCCAAGTTAGAAGCAGAGCCTAAGGTGTAAATTATTGATAGTCCATATCTCGGAAACTATAAGAGATAATGCAATTTCGCAACCGGCAATGTAATTAGCATGCCGAATATCACTTGGAATGTGAATTGGGACGAAATCGCCAATAGATAAGACCATTTTACAATTTGGGCCCAAGTTAGAAGCAGAGCCTAAGGTGTAAATTATCGATAGTCCATATCTCGGAAACTATAAGAGATAATGCAATTTGGCAACCGGCAATGTAATTAGCATGCCGAATATTACTTGGAATGTGTATTGAGGTTCGTCCATCGATCGATGGACGAACCTAAATCGCCAATAGATAAGACCATTTTACAATTTGGGCCCAAGTTAGAAGCAGAGCCTAAGGTGTAAATTATCGATAGTCCATATCTCGGAAACTATAAGAGATAATGCAATTTGGCAACCGGCAATGTAATTAGCATGCCGAATATTACTTGGAATGTGAATTGGAACGAAATCGCCAATAGGTAAGACCATTTTACAATTTGGGCCCAAGTTAGAAGCAGAGCCTAAGGTGTAAATTATCGATAGTCCATATCTCGGAAACTATAAGAGATAATTCAATTTGGCAACCGGCAATGTAATTAGCATGCCGAATATTACTTGGAATGTGAATTGGAACGAAATCGCCAATAGATAAGACCATTTTACAATTTGGGCCCAAGTTAGAAGCAGAGCCTAAGGTGTAAATTATCGATAGTCCATATCTCGGAAACTATAAGAGATAATGCAATTTGGCAACCGGCAATGTAATTAGCATGCCGAATATTACTTGGAATGTGAATTGGAACGAAATCGCCAATAGATAAGACCATTTTACTATTTGGGCCCAAGTTAGAAGCAGAGCCTAAGGTGTAAATTATCGATAGTCCATATCTCGGAAACTATAAGAGATAATGCAATTTGGCAACCGGCAATGTAATTAGCATGCTGAATATTACTTGGAATGTGAATTGGAACGAAATCGCCAAAAGATAAGGCCATTTTACAATTTGGGCCCAAGTTAGAAGCAGAGCCTATGGTGTAAATTATCGATAGTCCATATCTCGGAAACTATAAGAGATAATGCAATTTGGCAACCGGCAATGTAATTAGCATGCCGAATATTACTTGGAATGTGAATTGGAACGAAATCGCCAATAGATAAGACCATTTTACAATTTGGGCCCAAGTTAGAAGCAGAGCCTAAGGTGTAAATTATCGATAGTCCATATCTCGGAAACTATAAGAGATAATGCAATTTGGCAACCGGCAATGTAATTAGCATGCCGAATATTACTTGGAATGTGAATTGGAACGAAATCGCCAATAGATAAGACCATTTTACAATTTGGGAGCAAGTTAGAAGCAGAGCCTAAGGTGTAAATTATCGATAGTCCATATCTCGGAAACTATAAGAGATAATGCAATTTGGCAACCGGCAATGTAATTAGCATGCCGAATATTACTTGGAATGTGAATTGGAACGAAATCGCCAATAGATAAGACCATTTTACAATTTGGGCCCAAGTTAGAAGCAGAGCCTATGGTGTAAATTATCGATAGTCCATATCTCGGAAACTATAAGAGATAATGCAATTTGGCAACCGGCAATGTAATTAGCATGCCGAATATTACTTGGAATGTGAATTGGAACGAAATCGCCAATAGATAAGACCATTTTACAATTTGGGCCCAAGTTAGAAGCAGAGCCTAAGGTGTAAATTATCGATAGTCCATATCTCGGAAACTATAAGAGATAATGCAATTTGGCAACCGGCAATGTAATTAGCATGCCGAATATTACTTGGAATGTGAATTGGAACGAAATCGCCAATAGATAAGACCATTTTACAATTTGGGCCCAAGTTAGAAGCAGAGCCTAAGGTGTAAATTATCGATAGTCCATATCTCGGAAACTATAAGGGATAATGCAATTTGGCAACCGGCAATGTAATTAGCATGCCGAATATTACTTGGAATGTGAATTGGAACGAAATCGCCAATAGATAAGACCATTTTACAAATTGGGCCCAAGTTAGAAGCAGAGCCTAAGGTGTAAATTATTGATAGTCCATATCTCGGAAACTATAAGAGATAATGCAATTTCGCAACCGGCAATGTAATTAGCATGCCGAATATCACTTGGAATGTGAATTGGGACGAAATCGCCAATAGATAAGACCATTTTACAATTTGGGCCCAAGTTAGAAGCAGAGCCTAAGGTGTAAATTATCGATAGTCCATATCTCGGAAACTATAAGAGATAATGCAATTTGGCAACCGGCAATGTAATTAGCATGCCGAATATTACTTGGAATGTGAATTGGAAAGAAATCGCCAATAGATAAGACCATTTTACAATTTGGGCCCAAGTTAGAAGCAGAGCCTAAGGTGTAAATTATCGATAGTCCATATCTCGGAAACTATAAGAGATAATGCAATTTGGCAACCGGCAATGTAATTAGCATGCCGAATATTACTTGGAATGTGAATTGGAACGAAATCGCCAATAGATAAGACCATTTTACAATTTGGGGCCAAGTTAGAAGCAGAGCCTAAGGTGTAAATTATCGATAGTCCATATCTCGGAAACTATAAGAGATAATGCAATTTGGCAACCGGCAATGTAATTAGCATGCCGAATATTACTTGGAATGTGAATTGGAACGAAATCGCCAATAGATAAGACCATTTTACAATTTGGGCCCAAGTTAGAAGCAGAGCCTAAGGTGTAAATTATCGATAGTCCATATCTCGGAAACTATAAGAGATAATGCAATTTCGCAACCGGCAATGTAATTAGCATGCCGAATATTACTTGGAGTGTGAATTGGAACGAAATCGCCAATAGATAAGACCATTTTACAATTTGGGCCCAAGTTAGAAGCAGAGCCTAAGGTGTAAATTATCGATAGTCCATATCTCGGAAACTATAAGAGATAATGCAATTTGGCAACCGGCAATGTAATTAGCATGCCGAATATTACTTGGAATGTGAATTGGAACGAAATCGCCAATAGATAAGACCATTTTACAATTTGGGCCCAAGTTAGAAGCAGAGCCTAAGGTGTAAATTATCGATAGTCCATATCTCGGAAACTATAAGAGATAATGCAATTTGGCAACCAGCAATGTAATTAGCATGCCGAATATTACTTGGAATGTGAATTGGAACGAAATCGCCAATAGATAAGACCATTTTACAATTTGGGCCCAAGTTAGAAGCAGAGCCTAAGGTGTAAATTATCGATAGTCCATATCTCGGAAACTATAAGAGATAATGCAATTTCGCAACCGGCAATGTAATTAGCATGCCGAATATTACTTGGAGTGTGAATTGGAACGAAATCGCCAATAGATAAGACCATTTTACAATTTGGGCCCAAGTTAGAAGCAGAGCCTAAGGTGTAAATTATCGATAGTCCATATCTCGGAAACTATAAGAGATAATGCAATTTGGCAACCGGCAATGTAATTAGCATGCCGAATATTACTTGAAATGTGAATTGGAACGAAATCGCCAATAGATAAGGCCATTTTACAATTTGGGCCCAAGTTAGAAGCAGAGCCTAAGGTGTAAATTATCGATAGTCCATATCTCGGAAACTATAAGAGATAATGCAATTTCGCAACCGGCAATGTAATTAGTATGCCGAATATTACTTGGAGTGTGAATTGGAACGAAATCGCCAATAGATAAGACCATTTTACAATTTGGGCCCAAGTTAGAAGCAGAGCCTAAGGTGTAAATTATCGATAGTCCATATCTCGGAAACTATAAGAGATAATGCAATTTGGCAACCGGCAATGTAATTAGCATGCCGAATATTACTTGGAATGTGAATTGCAACGAAATCGCCAATAGATAAGACCATTTTACAATTTGGGCCCAAGTTAGAAGCAGAGCCTAAGGTGTAAATTATCGATAGTCCATATCTCGGAAACTATAAGAGATAATGCAATTTGGCAACCGGCAATGTAATTAGCATGCCGAATATTACTTGGAATGTGAATTGGAACGAAATCGCCAATAGATAAGACCATTTTACAATTTGGGCCCAAGTTAGAAGCAGAGCCTAAGGTGTAAATTATCGATAGTCCATATCTCGGAAACTATAAGAGATAATGCAATTTGGCAACCGGCAATGTAATTAGCATGCCGAATATTACTTGGAATGTGAATTGGAACGAAATCGCCAATAGATAAGACCATTTTACAATTTGGGCCCAAGTTAGAAGCAGAGCCTAAGGTGTAAATTATCGATAGTCCATATCTCGGAAACTATAAGAGATAATGCAATTTCGCAACCGGCAATGTAATTAGCATGCCGAATATCACTTGGAATGTGAATTGGGACGAAATCGCCAATAGATAAGACCATTTTACAATTTGGGCCCAAGTTAGAAGCAGAGCCTAAGGTGTAAATTATCGATAGTCCATATCTCGGAAACTATAAGAGATAATGCAATTTGGCAACCGGCAATGTAATTAGCATGCCGAATATTACTTGGAATGTGAATTGGAAAGAAATCGCCAATAGATAAGACCATTTTACAATTTGGGCCCAAGTTAGAAGCAGAGCCTAAGGTGTAAATTATCGATAGTCCATATCTCGGAAACTATAAGAGATAATGCAATTTGGCAACCGGCAATGTAATTAGCATGCCGAATATTACTTGGAATGTGAATTGGAACGAAATCGCCAATAGATAAGACCATTTTACAATTTGGGCCCAAGTTAGAAGCAGAGCCTAAGGTGTAAATTATCGATAGTCCATATCTCGGAAACTATAAGAGATAATGCAATTTCGCAACCGGCAATGTAATTAGCATGCCGAATATTACTTGGAGTGTGAATTGGAACGAAATCGCCAATAGATAAGACCATTTTACAATTTGGGCCCAAGTTAGAAGCAGAGCCTAAGGTGTAAATTATCGATAGTCCATATCTCGGAAACTATAAGAGATAATGCAATTTCGCAACCGGCAATGTAATTAGTATGCCGAATATTACTTGGAGTGTGAATTGGAACGAAATCGCCAATAGATAAGACCATTTTACAATTTGGGCCCAAGTTAGAAGCAGAGCCTAAGGTGTAAATTATCGATAGTCCATATCTCGGAAACTATAAGAGATAATGCAATTTGGCAACCGGCAATGTAATTAGCATGCCGAATATTACTTGGAATGTGAATTGCAACGAAATCGCCAATAGATAAGACCATTTTACAATTTGGGCCCAAGTTAGAAGCAGAGCCTAAGGTGTAAATTATCGATAGTCCATATCTCGGAAACTATAAGAGATAATGCAATTTGGCAACCGGCAATGTAATTAGCATGCCGAATATTACTTGGAATGTGAATTGGAACGAAATCGCCAATAGATAAGACCATTTTACAATTTGGGCCCAAGTTAGAAGCAGAGCCTAAGGTGTAAATTATCGATAGTCCATATCTCGGAAACTATAAGAGATAATGCAATTTCGCAACCGGCAATGTAATTAGCATGCCGAATATTACTTGGAGTGTGAATTGGAACGAAATCGCCAATAGATAAGACCATTTTACAATTTGGGCCCAAGTTAGAAGCAGAGCCTAAGGTGTAAATTATCGATAGTCCATATCTCGGAAACTATAAGAGATAATGCAATTTGGCAACCGGCAATGTAATTAGCATGCCGAATATTACTTGAAATGTGAATTGGAACGAAATCGCCAATAGATAAGGCCATTTTACAATTTGGGCCCAAGTTAGAAGCAGAGCCTAAGGTGTAAATTATCGATAGTCCATATCTCGGAAACTATAAGAGATAATGCAATTTGGCAACCGGCAATGTAATTAGCATGCCGAATATTACTTGAAATGTGAATTGGAACGAAATCGCCAATAGATAAGGCCATTTTACAATTTGGGCCCAAGTTAGAAGCAGAGCCTAAGGTGTAAATTATCGATAGTCCATATCTCGGAAACTATAAGAGATAATGCAATTTCGCAACCGGCAATGTAATTAGTATGCCGAATATTACTTGGAGTGTGAATTGGAACGAAATCGCCAATAGATAAGACCATTTTACAATTTGGGCCCAAGTTAGAAGCAGAGCCTAAGGTGTAAATTATCGATAGTCCATATCTCGGAAACTATAAGAGATAATGCAATTTGGCAACCGGCAATGTAATTAGCATGCCGAATATTACTTGGAATGTGAATTGCAACGAAATCGCCAATAGATAAGACCATTTTACAATTTGGGCCCAAGTTAGAAGCAGAGCCTAAGGTGTAAATTATCGATAGTCCATATCTCGGAAACTATAAGAGATAATGCAATTTGGCAACCGGCAATGTAATTAGCATGCCGAATATTACTTGGAATGTGAATTGGAACGAAATCGCCAATAGATAAGACCATTTTACAATTTGGGCCCAAGTTAGAAGCAGAGCCTAAGGTGTAAATTATCGATAGTCCATATCTCGGAAACTATAAGAGATAATGCAATTTAGCAACCGGCAATGTAATTAGCATGCCGAATATTACTTGGAATGTGAATTGGAACGAAATCGCCAATAGATAAGACCATTTTACAATTTGGGCCCAAGTTAGAAGCAGAGCCTAAGGTGTAAATTATCGATAGTCCATATCTCGGAAACTATAAGAGATAATGCAATTTGGCAACCGGCAATGTAATTAGCATGCCGAATATTACTTGGAATGTGAATTGGAACGAAATCGCCAATAGATAAGACCATTTTACAATTTGGGCCCAAGTTAGAAGCAGAGCCTAAGGTGTAAATTATCGATAGTCCATATCTCGGAAACTATAAGAGATAATGCAATTTCGCAACCGGCAATGTAATTAGCATGCCGAATATTACTTGGAGTGTGAATTGGAACGAAATCGCCAATAGATAAGACCATTTTACAATTTGGGCCCAAGTTAGAAGCAGAGCCTAAGGTGTAAATTATCGATAGTCCATATCTCGGAAACTATAAGAGATAATGCAATTTGGCAACCGGCAATGTAATTAGCATGCCGAATATTACTTGAAATGTGAATTGGAACGAAATCGCCAATAGATAAGGCCATTTTACAATTTGGGCAAAAGTTAGAAGCAGAGCCTAAGGTGTAAATTATCGATAGTCCATATCTCGGAAACTATAAGAGATAATGCAATTTCGCAACCGGCAATGTAATTAGCATGCCGAATATTACTTGGAGTGTGAATTGGAACGAAATCGCCAATAGATAAGACCATTTTACAATTTGGGCCCAAGTTAGAAGCAGAGCCTAAGGTGTAAATTATCGATAGTCCATATCTCGGAAACTATAAGAAATAATGCAATTTGGTAACCGGCAATGTAATTAGCATGCCGAATATTACTTGGAATGTGAATTGCAACGAAATCGCCAATAGATAAGACCATTTTACAATTTGGGCCCAAGTTAGAAGCAGAGCCTAAGGTGTAAATTATTGATAGTCCATATCTCGGAAACTATAAGAGATAATGCAATTTCGCAACCGGCAATGTAATTAGCATGCCGAATATCACTTGGAATGTGAATTGGGACGAAATCGCCAATAGATAAGACCATTTTACAATTTGGGCCCAAGTTAGAAGCAGAGCCTAAGGTGTAAATTATCGATAGTCCATATCTCGGAAACTATAAGAGATAATGCAATTTGGCAACCGGCAATGTAATTAGCATGCCGAATATTACTTGGAATGTGAATTGGGACGAAATCGCCAATAGATAAGACCATTTTACAATTTGGGCCCAAGTTAGAAGCAGAGCCTAAGGTGTAAATTATCGATAGTCCATATCTCGGAAACTATAAGAGATAATGCAATTTGGCAACCGGCAATGTAATTAGCATGCCGAATATTACTTGAAATGTGAATTGGAACGAAATCGCCAATAGATAAGGCCATTTTACAATTTGGGCCCAAGTTAGAAGCAGAGCCTAAGGTGTAAATTATCGATAGTCCATATCTCGGAAACTATAAGAGATAATGCAATTTCGCAACCGGCAATGTAATTAGTATGCCGAATATTACTTGGAGTGTGAATTGGAACGAAATCGCCAATAGATAAGACCATTTTACAATTTGGGCCCAAGTTAGAAGCAGAGCCTAAGGTGTAAATTATCGATAGTCCATATCTCGGAAACTATAAGAGATAATGCAATTTGGCAACCGGCAATGTAATTAGCATGCCGAATATTACTTGGAATGTGAATTGCAACGAAATCGCCAATAGATAAGACCATTTTACAATTTGGGCCCAAGTTAGAAGCAGAGCCTAAGGTGTAAATTATCGATAGTCCATATCTCGGAAACTATAAGAGATAATGCAATTTGGCAACCGGCAATGTAATTAGCATGCCGAATATTACTTGGAATGTGAATTGGAACGAAATCGCCAATAGATAAGACCATTTTACAATTTGGGCCCAAGTTAGAAGCAGAGCCTAAGGTGTAAATTATCGATAGTCCATATCTCGGAAACTATAAGAGATAATGCAATTTAGCAACCGGCAATGTAATTAGCATGCCGAATATTACTTGGAATGTGAATTGGAACGAAATCGCCAATAGATAAGACCATTTTACAATTTGGGCCCAAGTTAGAAGCAGAGCCTAAGGTGTAAATTATCGATAGTCCATATCTCGGAAACTATAAGAGATAATGCAATTTGGCAACCGGCAATGTAATTAGCATGCCGAATATTACTTGGAATGTGAATTGGAACGAAATCGCCAATAGATAAGACCATTTTACAATTTGGGCCCAAGTTAGAAGCAGAGCCCAAGGTGTAAATTATCGATAGTCCATATCTCGGAAACTATAAGAGATAATGCAATTTCGCAACCGGCAATGTAATTAGCATGCCGAATATTACTTGGAGTGTGAATTGGAACGAAATCGCCAATAGATAAGACCATTTTACAATTTGGGCCCAAGTTAGAAGCAGAGCCTAAGGTGTAAATTATCGATAGTCCATATCTCGGAAACTATAAGAGATAATGCAATTTGGCAACCGGCAATGTAATTAGCATGCCGAATATTACTTGAAATGTGAATTGGAACGAAATCGCCAATAGATAAGGCCATTTTACAATTTGGGCCCAAGTTAGAAGCAGAGCCTAAGGTGTAAATTATCGATAGTCCATATCTCGGAAACTATAAGAGATAATGCAATTTCGCAACCGGCAATGTAATTAGCATGCCGAATATTACTTGGAGTGTGAATTGGAACGAAATCGCCAATAGATAAGACCATTTTACAATTTGGGCCCAAGTTAGAAGCAGAGCCTAAGGTGTAAATTATCGATAGTCCATATCTCGGAAACTATAAGAGATAATGCAATTTGGTAACCGGCAATGTAATTAGCATGCCGAATATTACTTGGAATGTGAATTGCAACGAAATCGCCAATAGATAAGACCATTTTACAATTTGGGCCCAAGTTAGAAGCAGAGCCTAAGGTGTAAATTATTGATAGTCCATATCTCGGAAACTATAAGAGATAATGCAATTTCGCAACCGGCAATGTAATTAGCATGCCGAATATCACTTGGAATGTGAATTGGGACGAAATCGCCAATAGATAAGACCATTTTACAATTTGGGCCCAAGTTAGAAGCAGAGCCTAAGGTGTAAATTATCGATAGTCCATATCTCGGAAACTATAAGAGATAATGCAATTTGGCAACCGGCAATGTAATTAGCATGCCGAATATTACTTGGAATGTGAATTGGGACGAAATCGCCAATAGATAAGACCATTTTACAATTTGGGCCCAAGTTAGAAGCAGAGCCTAAGGTGTAAATTATCGATAGTCCATATCTCGGAAACTATAAGAGATAATGCAATTTGGCAACCGGCAATGTAATTAGCATGCCGAATATTACTTGGAATGTGAATTGGAACGAAATCGCCAATAGGTAAGACCATTTTACAATTTGGGCCCAAGTTAGAAGCAGAGCCTAAGGTGTAAATTATCGATAGTCCATATCTCGGAAACTATAAGAGATAATTCAATTTGGCAACCGGCAATGTAATTAGCATGCCGAATATTACTTGGAATGTGAATTGGAACGAAATCGCCAATAGATAAGACCATTTTACAATTTGGGCCCAAGTTAGAAGCAGAGCCTAAGGTGTAAATTATCGATAGTCCATATCTCGGAAACTATAAGAGATAATGCAATTTGGCAACCGGCAATGCAATTAGCATGCCGAATATTACTTGGAATGTGAATTGGAACGAAATCGCCAATAGATAAGACCATTTTACTATTTGGGCCCAAGTTAGAAGCAGAGCCTAAGGTGTAAATTATCGATAGTCCATATCTCGGAAACTATAAGAGATAATGCAATTTGGCAACCGGCAATGTAATTAGCATGCTGAATATTACTTGGAATGTGAATTGGAACGAAATCGCCAAAAGATAAGGCCATTTTACAATTTGGGCCCAAGTTAGAAGCAGAGCCTATGGTGTAAATTATCGATAGTCCATATCTCGGAAACTATAAGAGATAATGCAATTTGGCAACCGGCAATGTAATTAGCATGCCGAATATTACTTGGAATGTGAATTGGAACGAAATCGCCAATAGATAAGACCATTTTACAATTTGGGCCCAAGTTAGAAGCAGAGCCTATGGTGTAAATTATCGATAGTCCATATCTCGGAAACTATAAGAGATAATGCAATTTGGCAACCGGCAATGTAATTAGCATGCCGAATATTACTTGGAATGTGAATTGGAACGAAATCGCCAATAGATAAGACCATTTTACAATTTGGGCCCAAGTTAGAAGCAGAGCCTAAGGTGTAAATTATCGATAGTCCATATCTCGGAAACTATAAGAGATAATGCAATTTGGCAACCGGCAATGTAATTAGCATGCCGAATATTACTTGGAATGTGAATTGGAACGAAATCGCCAATAGATAAGACCATTTTACAATTTGGGCCCAAGTTAGAAGCAGAGCCTAAGGTGTAAATTATCGATAGTCCATATCTCGGAAACTATAAGGGATAATGCAATTTGGCAACCGGCAATGTAATTAGCATGCCGAATATTACTTGGAATGTGAATTGGAACGAAATCGCCAATAGATAAGACCATTTTACAAATTGGGCCCAAGTTAGAAGCAGAGCCTAAGGTGTAAATTATTGATAGTCCATATCTCGGAAACTATAAGAGATAATGCAATTTCGCAACCGGCAATGTAATTAGCATGCCGAATATCACTTGGAATGTGAATTGGGACGAAATCGCCAATAGATAAGACCATTTTACAATTTGGGCCCAAGTTAGAAGCAGAGCCTAAGGTGTAAATTATCGATAGTCCATATCTCGGAAACTATAAGAGATAATGCAATTTGGCAACCGGCAATGTAATTAGCATGCCGAATATTACTTGGAATGTGAATTGGAAAGAAATCGCCAATAGATAAGACCATTTTACAATTTGGGCCCAAGTTAGAAGCAGAGCCTAAGGTGTAAATTATCGATAGTCCATATCTCGGAAACTATAAGAGATAATGCAATTTGGCAACCGGCAATGTAATTAGCATGCCGAATATTACTTGGAATGTGAATTGGAACGAAATCGCCAATAGATAAGACCATTTTACAATTTGGGCCCAAGTTAGAAGCAGAGCCTAAGGTGTAAATTATCGATAGTCCATATCTCGGAAACTATAAGAGATAATGCAATTTCGCAACCGGCAATGTAATTAGCATGCCGAATATTACTTGGAGTGTGAATTGGAACGAAATCGCCAATAGATAATACCATTTTACAATTTGGGCCCAAGTTAGAAGCAGAGCCTAAGGTGTAAATTATCGATAGTCCATATCTCGGAAACTATAAGAGATAATGCAATTTGGCAACCGGCAATGTAATTAGCATGCCGAATATTACTTGGAATGTGAATTGGAACGAAATCGCCAATAGATAAGACCATTTTACAATTTGGGCCCAAGTTAGAAGCAGAGCCTAAGGTGTAAATTATCGATAGTCCATATCTCGGAAACTATAAGAGATAATGCAATTTCGCAACCGGCAATGTAATTAGCATGCCGAATATTACTTGGAGTGTGAATTGGAACGAAATCGCCAATAGATAAGACCATTTTACAATTTGGGCATAAGTTAGAAGCAGAGCCTAAGGTGTAAATTATCGATAGTCCATATCTCGGAAACTATAAGAGATAATGCAATTTGGCAACCGGCAATGTAATTAGCATGCCGAATATTACTTGGAATGTGAATTGGAACGAAATCGCCAATAGATAAGACCATTTTACAATTTGGGCCCAAGTTAGAAGCAGAGCCTAAGGTGTAAATTATCGATAGTCCATATCTCGGAAACTATAAGAGATAATGCAATTTGGCAACCGGCAATGTAATTAGCATGCCGAATATTACTTGGAATGTGAATTGGAACGAAATCGCCAATAGATAAGACCATTTTACAATTTGGGCCCAAGTTAGAAGCAGAGCCTAAGGTGTAAATTATCGATAGTCCATATCTCGGAAACTATAAGAGATAATGCAATTTCGCAACCGGCAATGTAATTAGCATGCCGAATATTACTTGGAGTGTGAATTGGAACGAAATCGCCAATAGATAAGACCATTTTACAATTTGGGCCCAAGTTAGAAGCAGAGCCTAAGGTGTAAATTATCGATAGTCCATATCTCGGAAACTATAAGAGATAATGCAATTTGGCAACCGGCAATGTAATTAGCATGCCGAATATTACTTGAAATGTGAATTGGAACGAAATCGCCAATAGATAAGGCCATTTTACAATTTGGGCCCAAGTTAGAAGCAGAGCCTAAGGTGTAAATTATCGATAGTCCATATCTCGGAAACTATAAGAGATAATGCAATTTCGCAACCGGCAATGTAATTAGTATGCCGAATATTACTTGGAGTGTGAATTGGAACGAAATCGCCAATAGATAAGACCATTTTACAATTTGGGCCCAAGTTAGAAGCAGAGCCTAAGGTGTAAATTATCGATAGTCCATATCTCGGAAACTATAAGAGATAATGCAATTTGGCAACCGGCAATGTAATTAGCATGCCGAATATTACTTGGAATGTGAATTGCAACGAAATCGCCAATAGATAAGACCATTTTACAATTTGGGCCCAAGTTAGAAGCAGAGCCTAAGGTGTAAATTATCGATAGTCCATATCTCGGAAACTATAAGAGATAATGCAATTTGGCAACCGGCAATGTAATTAGCATGCCGAATATTACTTGGAATGTGAATTGGAACGAAATCGCCAATAGATAAGACCATTTTACAATTTGGGCCCAAGTTAGAAGCAGAGCCTAAGGTGTAAATTATCGATAGTCCATATCTCGGAAACTATAAGGGATAATGCAATTTGGCAACCGGCAATGTAATTAGCATGCCGAATATTACTTGGAATGTGAATTGGAACGAAATCGCCAATAGATAAGACCATTTTACAAATTGGGCCCAAGTTAGAAGCAGAGCCTAAGGTGTAAATTATTGATAGTCCATATCTCGGAAACTATAAGAGATAATGCAATTTCGCAACCGGCAATGTAATTAGCATGCCGAATATCACTTGGAATGTGAATTGGGACGAAATTGCCAATAGGTAAGACCATTTTACAATTTGGGATCAAGTTAGAAGCAGAGCCTAAGGTGTAAATTATCGATAGTCCATATCTCGGAAACTATAAGAGATAATGCAATTTGGCAACCGGCAATGTAATTAGCATGCCGAATATTACTTGGAATGTGAATTGGAACGAAATCGCCAATAGATAAGACCATTTTACAATTTGGGCCCAAGTTAGAAGCAGAGCCTAAGGTGTAAATTATCGATAGTCCATATCTCGGAAACTATAAGAGATAATGCAATTTCGCAACCGGCAATGTAATTAGCATGCCGAATATTACTTGGAGTGTGAATTGGAACGAAATCGCCAATAGATAATACCATTTTACAATTTGGGCCCAAGTTAGAAGCAGAGCCTAAGGTGTAAATTATCGATAGTCCATATCTCGGAAACTATAAGAGATAATGCAATTTGGCAACCGGCAATGTAATTAGCATGCCGAATATTACTTGGAATGTGAATTGGAACGAAATCGCCAATAGATAAGACCATTTTACAATTTGGGCCCAAGTTAGAAGCAGAGCCTAAGGTGTAAATTATCGATAGTCCATATCTCGGAAACTGTAAGAGATAATGCAATTTCGCAACCGGCAATGTAATTAGCATGCCGAATATTACTTGGAGTGTGAATTGGAACGAAATCGCCAATAGATAAGACCATTTTACAATTTGGGCCCAAGTTAGAAGCAGAGCCTAAGGTGTAAATTATCGATAGTCCATATCTCGGAAACTATAAGAGATAATGCAATTTGGCAACCGGCAATGTAATTAGCATGACGAATATTACTTGGAATGTGAATTGGAACGAAATCGCCAATAGATAAGACCATTTTACAATTTGGGCCCAAGTTAGAAGCAGAGCCTAAGGTGTAAATTATCGATAGTCCATATCTCGGAAACTATAAGAGATAATGCAATTTGGCAACCGGCAATGTAATTAGCATGCCGAATATTACTTGGAATGTGAATTGGAACGAAATCGCCAATAGATAAGACCATTTTACAATTTGGGCCCAAGTTAGAAGCAGAGCCTAAGGTGTAAATTATCGATAGTCCATATCTCGGAAACTATAAGAGATAATGCAATTTGGCAACCGGCAATGTAATTAGCATGCCGAATATCACTTGGAATGTGAATTGGGACGAAATCGCCAATAGATAAGACCATTTTACAATTTGGGCCCAAGTTAGAAGCAGAGAATAAGGTGTAAATTATCGATAGTCCATATCTCGGAAACTATAAGAGATAATGCAATTTGGCAACCGGCAATGTAATTAGCATGCCGAATATTACTTGGAATGTGAATTGGGACGAAATCGCCAATAGATAAGACCATTTTACAATTTGGGCCCAAGTTAGAAGCAGAGCCTAAGGTGTAAATTATCGATAGTCCATATCTCGGAAACTATAAGAGATAATGCAATTTGGCAACCGGCAATGTAATTAGCATGCCGAATATTACTTGGAATGTGAATTGGAACGAAATCGCCAATAGGTAAGACCATTTTACAATTTGGGCCCAAGTTAGAAGCAGAGCCTAAGGTGTAAATTATCGATAGTCCATATCTCGGAAACTATAAGAGATAATTCAATTTGGCAACCGGCAATGTAATTAGCATGCCGAATATTACTTGGAATGTGAATTGGAACGAAATCGCCAATAGATAAGACCATTTTACAATTTGGGCCCAAGTTAGAAGCAGAGCCTAAGGTGTAAATTATCGATAGTCCATATCTCGGAAACTATAAGAGATAATGCAATTTGGCAACCGGCAATCTAATTAGCATGCCGAATATTACTTGGAATGTGAATTGGAACGAAATCGCCAATAGATAAGACCATTTTACTATTTGGGCCCAAGTTAGAAGCAGAGCCTAAGGTGTAAATTATCGATAGTCCATATCTCGGAAACTATAAGAGATAATGCAATTTGGCAACCGGCAATGTAATTAGCATGCTGAATATTACTTGGAATGTGAATTGGAACGAAATCGCCAAAAGATAAGGCCATTTTACAATTTGGGCCCAAGTTAGAAGCAGAGCCTATGGTGTAAATTATCGATAGTCCATATCTCGGAAACTATAAGAGATAATGCAATTTGGCAACCGGCAATGTAATTAGCATGCCGAATATTACTTGGAATGTGAATTGGAACGAAATCGCCAATAGATAAGACCATTTTACAATTTGGGCCCAAGTTAGAAGCAGAGCCTAAGGTGTAAATTATCGATAGTCCATATCTCGGAAACTATAAGAGATAATGCAATTTGGCAACCGGCAATGTAATTAGCATGCCGAATATTACTTGGAATGTGAATTGGAACGAAATCGCCAATAGATAAAACCATTTTACAATTTGGGAGCAAGTTAGAAGCAGAGCCTAAGGTGTAAATTATCGATAGTCCATATCTCGGAAACTATAAGAGATAATGCAATTTGGCAACCGGCAATGTAATTAGCATGCCGAATATTACTTGGAATGTGAATTGGAACGAAATCGCCAATAGATAAGACCATTTTACAATTTGGGCCCAAGTTAGAAGCAGAGCCTATGGTGTAAATTATCGATAGTCCATATCTCGGAAACTATAAGAGATAATGCAATTTGGCAACCGGCAATGTAATTAGCATGCCGAATATTACTTGGAGTGTGAATTGGAACGAAATCGCCAATAGATAAGACCATTTTACAATTTGGGCCCAAGTTAGAAGCAGAGCCTAAGGTGTAAATTATCGATAGTCCATATCTCGGAAACTATAAGAGATAATGCAATTTGGCAACCGGCAATGTAATTAGCATGCCGAATATTACTTGGAATGTGAATTGGAACGAAATCGCCAATAGATAAGACCATTTTACAATTTGGGCCCAAGTTAGAAGCAGAGCCTAAGGTGTAAATTATCGATAGACCATATCTCGGAAACTATAAGAGATAATGCAATTTGGCAACCGGCAATGTAATTAGCATGCCGAATATTACTTGGAATGTGAATTGGAACGAAATCGCCAATAGATAAGACCATTTTACAATTTGGGCCCAAGTTAGAAGCAGAGCCTAAGGTGTAAATTATCGATAGTCCATATCTCGGAAACTATAAGAGATAATGCAATTTCGCAACCGGCAATGTAATTAGCATGCCGAATATTACTTGGAGTGTGAATTGGAACGAAATCGCCAATAGATAAGACCATTTTACAATTTGGGCCCAAGTTAGAAGCAGAGCCTAAGGTGTAAATTATCGATAGTCCATATCTCGGAAACTATAAGAGATAATGCAATTTGGCAACCGGCAATGTAATTAGCATGCCGAATATTACTTGGAATGTGAATTGGAACGAAATCGCCAATAGATAAGACCATTTTACAATTTGGGCCCAAGTTAGAAGCAGAGCCTATGGTGTAAATTATCGATAGTCCATATCTCGGAAACTATAAGAGATAATGCAATTTGGCAACCGGCAATGTAATTAGCATGCCGAATATTACTTGGAATGTGAATTGGAACGAAATCGCCAATAGATAAGACCATTTTACAATTTGGGCCCAAGTTAGAAGCAGAGCCTAAGGTGTAAATTATCGATAGTCCATATCTCGGAAACTATAAGAGATAATGCAATTTGGCAACCGGAAATGTAATTAGCATGCCGAATATTACTTATAATGTGAATTGGAACGAAATCGCCAATAGATAAGACCATTTTACAATTTGGGCCCAAGTTAGAAGCAGAGCCTAAGGTGTAAATTATCGATAGTCCATATCTCGGAAACTATAAGAGATAATGCAATTTGGCAACCGGCAATGTAATTAGCATGCCGAATATTACTTGGAATGTGAATTGGAACGAAATCGCCAATAGGTAAGACCATTTTACAATTTGGGCCCAAGTTAGAAGCAGAGCCTAAGGTTTAAATTATCGATAGTCCATATCTCGGAAACTATAAGAGATAATTCAATTTGGCAACCGGCAATGTAATTAGCATGCCGAATATTACTTGGAATGTGATTTGGAATGAAATCGCCAATAGATAAGACCATTTTACAATTTGGGCCCAAGTTAGAAGCAGAGCCTAAGGTGTAAATTATCGATAGTCCATATCTCGGAAACTATAAGAGATAATGCAATTTGGCAACCGGCAATGTAATTAGCATGACGAATATTACTTGGAATGTGAATTGGAACGAAATCGCCAATAGATATGACCATTTTACAATTTGGGAGCAAGTTAGAAGCAGAGCCTAAGGTGTAAATTATCGATAGTCCATATCTCGGAAACTATAAGAGATAATGCAATTTGGCAACCGGCAATGTAATTAGCATGCCGAATATTACTTGGAATGTGAATTGGAACGAAATCGCCAATAGATAAGACCATTTTACAATTTGGGCCCAAGTTAGAAGCAGAGCCTATGGTGTAAATTATCGATAGTCCATATCTCGGAAACTATAAGAGATAATGCAATTTGGCAACCGGCAATGTAATTAGCATGCCGAATATTACTTGGAATGTGAATTGGAATGAAATCGCCAATAGATAAGACCATTTTACAATTTGGGCCCAAGTTAGAAGCAGAGCCTAAGGTGTAAATTATCGATAGTCCATATCTCGGAAACTATAAGAGATAATGCAATTTGGCAACCGGCAATGTAATTAGCATGCCGAATATTACTTGGAATGTGAATTGGAACGAAATCGCCAATAGATAAGACCATTTTACAATTTGGGCCCAAGTTAGAAGCAGAGCCTAAGGTGTAAATTATCGATAGTCCATATCTCGGAAACTATAAGAGATAATGCAATTTGGCAACCGGCAATGTAATTAGCATGCCGAATATTACTTGGAATGTGAATTGGAACGAAATCGCCAATAGATAAGACCATTTTACAAATTGGGCCCAAGTTAGAAGCAGAGCCTAAGGTGTAAATTATTGATAGTCCATATCTCGGAAACTATAAGAGATAATGCAATTTCGCAACCGGCAATGTAATTAGCATGCCGAATATCACTTGGAATGTGAATTGGGACGAAATCGCCAATAGATAAGACCATTTTACAATTTGGGCCCAAGTTAGAAGCAGAGCCTAAGGTGTAAATTATCGATAGTCCATATCTCGGAAACTATAAGAGATAATGCAATTTGGCAACCGGCAATGTAATTAGCATGCCGAATATTACTTGGAATGTGAATTGGAACGAAATCGCCAATAGATAAGACCATTTTACAATTTGGGCCCAAGTTAGAAGCAGAGCCTAAGGTGTAAATTATCGATAGTCCATATCTCGGAAACTATAAGAGATAATGCAATTTGGCAACCGGCAATGTAATTAGCATGCCGAATATTACTTGGAATGTGAATTGGAACGAAATCGCCAATAGATAAGACCATTTTACAATTTGGGCCCAAGTTAGAAGCAGAGCCTAAGGTGTAAATTATCGATAGTCCATATCTCGGAAACTATAAGAGATAATGCAATTTCGCAACCGGCAATGTAATTAGCATGCCGAATATTACTTGGAGTGTGAATTGGAACGAAATCGCCAATAGATAAGACCATTTTACAATTTGGGCCCAAGTTAGAAGCAGAGCCTAAGGTGTAAATTATCGGTAGTCCATATCTCGGAAACTATAAGAGATAATGCAATTTGGCAACCGGCAATGTAATTAGCATGCCGAATATTACTTGGAATGTGAATTGGAACGAAATCGCCAATAGATAAGACCATTTTACAATTTGGGCCCAAGTTAGAAGCAGAGCCTAAGGTGTAAATTATCGATAGTCCATATCTCGGAAACTATAAGAGATAATGCAATTTGGCAACCGGCAATGTAATTAGCATGCCGAATATTACTTGGAATGTGAATTGGAACGAAATCGCCAATAGATAAGACCATTTTACAATTTGGGCCCAAGTTAGAAGCAGAGCCTAAGGTGTAAATTATCGATAGTCCATATCTCGGAAACTATAAGAGATAATGCAATTTGGCAACCGGCAATGTAATTAGCATGCCGAATATCACTTGGAATGTGAATTGGGACGAAATCGCCAATAGATAAGACCATTTTACAATTTGGGCCCAAGTTAGAAGCAGAGCCTAAGGTGTAAATTATCGATAGTCCATATCTCGGAAACTATAAGAGATAATGCAATTTGGCAACCGGCAATGTAATTAGCATGCCGAATATTACTTGGAATGTGAATTGGGACGAAATCGCCAATAGGTAAGACCATTTTACAATTTGGGCCCAAGTTAGAAGCAGAGCCTAAGGTGTAAATTATCGATAGTCCATATCTCGGAAACTATAAGAGATAATGCAATTTGGCAACCGGCAATGTAATTAGCATGCCGAATATTACTTGGAATGTGAATTGGAACGAAATCGCCAATAGATAAGACCATTTTACAATTTGGGCCCAAGTTAGAAGCAGAGCCTAAGGTGTAAATTATCGATAGTCCATATCTCGGAAACTATAAGAGATAATGCAATTTGGCAACCGGCAATGTAATTAGCATGCCGAATATTACTTGGAATGTGAATTGGAACGAAATCGCCAATAGATAAGACCATTTTACAATTTGGGCCCAAGTTAGAAGCAGAGCCTAAGGTGTAAATTATCGATAGTCCATATCTCGGAAACTATAAGAGATAATGCAATTTCGCAACCGGCAATGTAATTAGCATGCCGAATATTACTTGGAGTGTGAATTGGAACGAAATCGCCAATAGATAAGACCATTTTACAATTTGGGCCCAAGTTAGAAGCAGAGCCTAAGGTGTAAATTATCGGTAGTCCATATCTCGGAAACTATAAGAGATAATGCAATTTGGCAACCGGCAATGTAATTAGCATGCCGAATATTACTTGGAATGTGAATTGGAACGAAATCGCCAATAGATAAGACCATTTTACAATTTGGGCCCAAGTTAGAAGCAGAGCCTAAGGTGTAAATTATCGATAGTCCATATCTCGGAAACTATAAGAGATAATGCAATTTGGCAACCGGCAATGTAATTAGCATGCCGAATATTACTTGGAATGTGAATTGGAACGAAATCGCCAATAGATAAGACCATTTTACAATTTGGGCCCAAGTTAGAAGCAGAGCCTAAGGTGTAAATTATCGATAGTCCATATCTCGGAAACTATAAGAGATAATGCAATTTGGCAACCGGCAATGTAATTAGCATGCCGAATATCACTTGGAATGTGAATTGGGACGAAATCGCCAATAGATAAGACCATTTTACAATTTGGGCCCAAGTTAGAAGCAGAGCCTAAGGTGTAAATTATCGATAGTCCATATCTCGGAAACTATAAGAGATAATGCAATTTGGCAACCGGCAATGTAATTAGCATGCCGAATATTACTTGGAATGTGAATTGGGACGAAATCGCCAATAGGTAAGACCATTTTACAATTTGGGCCCAAGTTAGAAGCAGAGCCTAAGGTGTAAATTATCGATAGTCCATATCTCGGAAACTATAAGAGATAATTCAATTTGGCAACCGGCAATGTAATTAGCATGCCGAATATTACTTGGAATGTGAATTGGAACGAAATCGCCAATAGATAAGACCATTTTACAATTTGGGCCCAAGTTAGAAGCAGAGCCTAAGGTGTAAATTATCGATAGTCCATATCTCGGAAACTATAAGAGATAATGCAATTTGGCAACCGGCAATGTAATTAGCATGCCGAATATTACTTGGAATGTGAATTGGAACGAAATCGCCAATAGATAAGACCATTTTACAATTTGGGCCCAAGTTAGAAGCAGAGCCTAAGGTGTAAATTATCGATAGACCATATCTCGGAAACTATAAGAGATAATGCAATTTGGCAACCGGCAATGTAATTAGCATGCCGAATATTACTTGGAATGTGAATTGGAACGAAATCGCCAATAGATAAGACCATTTTACAATTTGGGCCCAAGTTAGAAGCAGAGCCTAAGGTGTAAATTATCGATAGACCATATCTCGGAAACTATAAGAGATAATGCAATTTGGCAACCGGCAATGTAATTAGCATGCCGAATATTACTTGGAATGTGAATTGGAACGAAATCGCCAATAGATAAGACCATTTTACAATTTGGGCCCAAGTTAGAAGCAGAGCCTAAGGTGTAAATTATCGATAGTCCATATCTCGGAAACTATAAGAGATAATGCAATTTCGCAACCGGCAATGTAATTAGCATGCCGAATATTACTTGGAGTGTGAATTGGAACGAAATCGCCAATAGATAAGACCATTTTACAATTTGGGCCCAAGTTAGAAGCAGAGCCTAAGGTGTAAATTATCGATAGTCCATATCTCGGAAACTATAAGAGATAATGCAATTTGGCAACCGGCAATGTAATTAGCATGCCGAATATTACTTGGAATGTGAATTGGAACGAAATCGCCAATAGATAAGACCATTTTACAATTTGGGCCCAAGTTAGAAGCAGAGCCTATGGTGTAAATTATCGATAGTCCATATCTCGGAAACTATAAGAGATAATGCAATTTGGCAACCGGCAATGTAATTAGCATGCCGAATATTACTTGGAATGTGAATTGGAACGAAATCGCCAATAGATAAGACCATTTTACAATTTGGGCCCAAGTTAGAAGCAGAGCCTAAGGTGTAAATTATCGATAGTCCATATCTCGGAAACTATAAGAGATAATGCAATTTGGCAACCGGAAATGTAATTAGCATGCCGAATATTACTTATAATGTGAATTGGAACGAAATCGCCAATAGATAAGACCATTTTACAATTTGGGCCCAAGTTAGAAGCAGAGCCTAAGGTGTAAATTATCGATAGTCCATATCTCGGAAACTATAAGAGATAATGCAATTTGGCAACCGGCAATGTAATTAGCATGCCGAATATTACTTGGAATGTGAATTGGAACGAAATCGCCAATAGGTAAGACCATTTTACAATTTGGGCCCAAGTTAGAAGCAGAGCCTAAGGTTTAAATTATCGATAGTCCATATCTCGGAAACTATAAGAGATAATTCAATTTGGCAACCGGCAATGTAATTAGCATGCCGAATATTACTTGGAATGTGATTTGGAATGAAATCGCCAATAGATAAGACCATTTTACAATTTGGGCCCAAGTTAGAAGCAGAGCCTAAGGTGTAAATTATCGATAGTCCATATCTCGGAAACTATAAGAGATAATGCAATTTGGCAACCGGCAATGTAATTAGCATGACGAATATTACTTGGAATGTGAATTGGAACGAAATCGCCAATAGATATGACCATTTTACAATTTGGGAGCAAGTTAGAAGCAGAGCCTAAGGTGTAAATTATCGATAGTCCATATCTCGGAAACTATAAGAGATAATGCAATTTGGCAACCGGCAATGTAATTAGCATGCCGAATATTACTTGGAATGTGAATTGGAACGAAATCGCCAATAGATAAGACCATTTTACAATTTGGGCCCAAGTTAGAAGCAGAGCCTATGGTGTAAATTATCGATAGTCCATATCTCGGAAACTATAAGAGATAATGCAATTTGGCAACCGGCAATGTAATTAGCATGCCGAATATTACTTGGAATGTGAATTGGAATGAAATCGCCAATAGATAAGACCATTTTACAATTTGGGCCCAAGTTAGAAGCAGAGCCTAAGGTGTAAATTATCGATAGTCCATATCTCGGAAACTATAAGAGATAATGCAATTTGGCAACCGGCAATGTAATTAGCATGCCGAATATTACTTGGAATGTGAATTGGAACGAAATCGCCAATAGATAAGACCATTTTACAATTTGGGCCCAAGTTAGAAGCAGAGCCTAAGGTGTAAATTATCGATAGTCCATATCTCGGAAACTATAAGAGATAATGCAATTTGGCAACCGGCAATGTAATTAGCATGCCGAATATTACTTGGAATGTGAATTGGAACGAAATCGCCAATAGATAAGACCATTTTACAAATTGGGCCCAAGTTAGAAGCAGAGCCTAAGGTGTAAATTATTGATAGTCCATATCTCGGAAACTATAAGAGATAATGCAATTTCGCAACCGGCAATGTAATTAGCATGCCGAATATCACTTGGAATGTGAATTGGGACGAAATCGCCAATAGATAAGACCATTTTACAATTTGGGCCCAAGTTAGAAGCAGAGCCTAAGGTGTAAATTATCGATAGTCCATATCTCGGAAACTATAAGAGATAATGCAATTTGGCAACCGGCAATGTAATTAGCATGCCGAATATTACTTGGAATGTGAATTGGAACGAAATCGCCAATAGATAAGACCATTTTACAATTTGGGCCCAAGTTAGAAGCAGAGCCTAAGGTGTAAATTATCGATAGTCCATATCTCGGAAACTATAAGAGATAATGCAATTTGGCAACCGGCAATGTAATTAGCATGCCGAATATTACTTGGAATGTGAATTGGAACGAAATCGCCAATAGATAAGACCATTTTACAATTTGGGCCCAAGTTAGAAGCAGAGCCTAAGGTGTAAATTATCGATAGTCCATATCTCGGAAACTATAAGAGATAATGCAATTTCGCAACCGGCAATGTAATTAGCATGCCGAATATTACTTGGAGTGTGAATTGGAACGAAATCGCCAATAGATAAGACCATTTTACAATTTGGGCCCAAGTTAGAAGCAGAGCCTAAGGTGTAAATTATCGGTAGTCCATATCTCGGAAACTATAAGAGATAATGCAATTTGGCAACCGGCAATGTAATTAGCATGCCGAATATTACTTGGAATGTGAATTGGAACGAAATCGCCAATAGGTAAGACCATTTTACAATTTGGGCCCAAGTTAGAAGCAGAGCCTAAGGTGTAAATTATCGATAGTCCATATCTCGGAAACTATAAGAGATAATGCAATTTGGCAACCGGCAATGTAATTAGCATGCCGAATATTACTTGGAATGTGAATTGGGACGAAATCGCCAATAGGTAAGACCATTTTACAATTTGGGCCCAAGTTAGAAGCAGAGCCTAAGGTGTAAATTATCGATAGTCCATATCTCGGAAACTATAAGAGATAATTCAATTTGGCAACCGGCAATGTAATTAGCATGCCGAATATTACTTGGAATGTGAATTGGAACGAAATCGCCAATAGATAAGACCATTTTACAATTTGGGCCCAAGTTAGAAGCAGAGCCTAAGGTGTAAATTATCGATAGTCCATATCTCGGAAACTATAAGAGATAATGCAATTTGGCAACCGGCAATGTAATTAGCATGCCGAATATTACTTGGAATGTGAATTGGAACGAAATCGCCAATAGATAAGACCATTTTACAATTTGGGCCCAAGTTAGAAGCAGAGCCTAAGGTGTAAATTATCGATAGACCATATCTCGGAAACTATAAGAGATAATGCAATTTGGCAACCGGCAATGTAATTAGCATGCCGAATATTACTTGGAATGTGAATTGGAACGAAATCGCCAATAGATAAGACCATTTTACAATTTGGGCCCAAGTTAGAAGCAGAGCCTAAGGTGTAAATTATCGATAGACCATATCTCGGAAACTATAAGAGATAATGCAATTTGGCAACCGGCAATGTAATTAGCATGCCGAATATTACTTGGAATGTGAATTGGAACGAAATCGCCAATAGATAAGACCATTTTACAATTTGGGCCCAAGTTAGAAGCAGAGCCTAAGGTGTAAATTATCGATAGTCCATATCTCGGAAACTATAAGAGATAATGCAATTTCGCAACCGGCAATGTAATTAGCATGCCGAATATTACTTGGAGTGTGAATTGGAACGAAATCGCCAATAGATAAGACCATTTTACAATTTGGGCCCAAGTTAGAAGCAGAGCCTAAGGTGTAAATTATCGATAGTCCATATCTCGGAAACTATAAGAGATAATGCAATTTGGCAACCGGCAATGTAATTAGCATGCCGAATATTACTTGGAATGTGAATTGGAACGAAATCGCCAATAGATAAGACCATTTTACAATTTGGGCCCAAGTTAGAAGCAGAGCCTATGGTGTAAATTATCGATAGTCCATATCTCGGAAACTATAAGAGATAATGCAATTTGGCAACCGGCAATGTAATTAGCATGCCGAATATTACTTGGAATGTGAATTGGAACGAAATCGCCAATAGATAAGACCATTTTACAATTTGGGCCCAAGTTAGAAGCAGAGCCTAAGGTGTAAATTATCGATAGTCCATATCTCGGAAACTATAAGAGATAATGCAATTTGGCAACCGGAAATGTAATTAGCATGCCGAATATTACTTATAATGTGAATTGGAACGAAATCGCCAATAGATAAGACCATTTTACAATTTGGGCCCAAGTTAGAAGCAGAGCCTAAGGTGTAAATTATCGATAGTCCATATCTCGGAAACTATAAGAGATAATGCAATTTGGCAACCGGCAATGTAATTAGCATGCCGAATATTACTTGGAATGTGAATTGGAACGAAATCGCCAATAGGTAAGACCATTTTACAATTTGGGCCCAAGTTAGAAGCAGAGCCTAAGGTTTAAATTATCGATAGTCCATATCTCGGAAACTATAAGAGATAATTCAATTTGGCAACCGGCAATGTAATTAGCATGCCGAATATTACTTGGAATGTGATTTGGAATGAAATCGCCAATAGATAAGACCATTTTACAATTTGGGCCCAAGTTAGAAGCAGAGCCTAAGGTGTAAATTATCGATAGTCCATATCTCGGAAACTATAAGAGATAATGCAATTTGGCAACCGGCAATGTAATTAGCATGACGAATATTACTTGGAATGTGAATTGGAACGAAATCGCCAATAGATATGACCATTTTACAATTTGGGAGCAAGTTAGAAGCAGAGCCTAAGGTGTAAATTATCGATAGTCCATATCTCGGAAACTATAAGAGATAATGCAATTTGGCAACCGGCAATGTAATTAGCATGCCGAATATTACTTGGAATGTGAATTGGAACGAAATCGCCAATAGATAAGACCATTTTACAATTTGGGCCCAAGTTAGAAGCAGAGCCTATGGTGTAAATTATCGATAGTCCATATCTCGGAAACTATAAGAGATAATGCAATTTGGCAACCGGCAATGTAATTAGCATGCCGAATATTACTTGGAATGTGAATTGGAATGAAATCGCCAATAGATAAGACCATTTTACAATTTGGGCCCAAGTTAGAAGCAGAGCCTAAGGTGTAAATTATCGATAGTCCATATCTCGGAAACTATAAGAGATAATGCAATTTGGCAACCGGCAATGTAATTAGCATGCCGAATATTACTTGGAATGTGAATTGGAACGAAATCGCCAATAGATAAGACCATTTTACAATTTGGGCCCAAGTTAGAAGCAGAGCCTAAGGTGTAAATTATCGATAGTCCATATCTCGGAAACTATAAGAGATAATGCAATTTGGCAACCGGCAATGTAATTAGCATGCCGAATATTACTTGGAATGTGAATTGGAACGAAATCGCCAATAGATAAGACCATTTTACAAATTGGGCCCAAGTTAGAAGCAGAGCCTAAGGTGTAAATTATTGATAGTCCATATCTCGGAAACTATAAGAGATAATGCAATTTCGCAACCGGCAATGTAATTAGCATGCCGAATATCACTTGGAATGTGAATTGGGACGAAATCGCCAATAGATAAGACCATTTTACAATTTGGGCCCAAGTTAGAAGCAGAGCCTAAGGTGTAAATTATCGATAGTCCATATCTCGGAAACTATAAGAGATAATGCAATTTGGCAACCGGCAATGTAATTAGCATGCCGAATATTACTTGGAATGTGAATTGGAACGAAATCGCCAATAGATAAGACCATTTTACAATTTGGGCCCAAGTTAGAAGCAGAGCCTAAGGTGTAAATTATCGATAGTCCATATCTCGGAAACTATAAGAGATAATGCAATTTGGCAACCGGCAATGTAATTAGCATGCCGAATATTACTTGGAATGTGAATTGGAACGAAATCGCCAATAGATAAGACCATTTTACAATTTGGGCCCAAGTTAGAAGCAGAGCCTAAGGTGTAAATTATCGATAGTCCATATCTCGGAAACTATAAGAGATAATGCAATTTCGCAACCGGCAATGTAATTAGCATGCCGAATATTACTTGGAGTGTGAATTGGAACGAAATCGCCAATAGATAAGACCATTTTACAATTTGGGCCCAAGTTAGAAGCAGAGCCTAAGGTGTAAATTATCGGTAGTCCATATCTCGGAAACTATAAGAGATAATGCAATTTGGCAACCGGCAATGTAATTAGCATGCCGAATATTACTTGGAATGTGAATTGGAACGAAATCGCCAATAGATAAGACCATTTTACAATTTGGGCCCAAGTTAGAAGCAGAGCCTAAGGTGTAAATTATCGATAGTCCATATCTCGGAAACTATAAGAGATAATGCAATTTGGCAACCGGCAATGTAATTAGCATGCCGAATATTACTTGGAATGTGAATTGGAACGAAATCGCCAATAGATAAGACCATTTTACAATTTGGGCCCAAGTTAGAAGCAGAGCCTAAGGTGTAAATTATCGATAGTCCATATCTCGGAAACTATAAGAGATAATGCAATTTGGCAACCGGCAATGTAATTAGCATGCCGAATATCACTTGGAATGTGAATTGGGACGAAATCGCCAATAGATAAGACCATTTTACAATTTGGGCCCAAGTTAGAAGCAGAGCCTAAGGTGTAAATTATCGATAGTCCATATCTCGGAAACTATAAGAGATAATGCAATTTGGCAACCGGCAATGTAATTAGCATGCCGAATATTACTTGGAATGTGAATTGGGACGAAATCGCCAATAGGTAAGACCATTTTACAATTTGGGCCCAAGTTAGAAGCAGAGCCTAAGGTGTAAATTATCGATAGTCCATATCTCGGAAACTATAAGAGATAATTCAATTTGGCAACCGGCAATGTAATTAGCATGCCGAATATTACTTGGAATGTGAATTGGAACGAAATCGCCAATAGATAAGACCATTTTACAATTTGGGCCCAAGTTAGAAGCAGAGCCTAAGGTGTAAATTATCGATAGTCCATATCTCGGAAACTATAAGAGATAATGCAATTTGGCAACCGGCAATGTAATTAGCATGCCGAATATTACTTGGAATGTGAATTGGAACGAAATCGCCAATAGATAAGACCATTTTACAATTTGGGCCCAAGTTAGAAGCAGAGCCTAAGGTGTAAATTATCGATAGACCATATCTCGGAAACTATAAGAGATAATGCAATTTGGCAACCGGCAATGTAATTAGCATGCCGAATATTACTTGGAATGTGAATTGGAACGAAATCGCCAATAGATAAGACCATTTTACAATTTGGGCCCAAGTTAGAAGCAGAGCCTAAGGTGTAAATTATCGATAGTCCATATCTCGGAAACTATAAGAGATAATGCAATTTCGCAACCGGCAATGTAATTAGCATGCCGAATATTACTTGGAGTGTGAATTGGAACGAAATCGCCAATAGATAAGACCATTTTACAATTTGGGCCCAAGTTAGAAGCAGAGCCTAAGGTGTAAATTATCGATAGTCCATATCTCGGAAACTATAAGAGATAATGCAATTTGGCAACCGGCAATGTAATTAGCATGCCGAATATTACTTGGAATGTGAATTGGAACGAAATCGCCAATAGATAAGACCATTTTACAATTTGGGCCCAAGTTAGAAGCAGAGCCTAAGGTGTAAATTATCGATAGTCCATATCTCGGAAACTATAAGAGATAATGCAATTTGGCAACCGGCAATGTAATTAGCATGCCGAATATTACTTGGAATGTGAATTGGAACGAAATCGCCAATAGATAAGACCATTTTACAATTTGGGCCCAAGTTAGAAGCAGAGCCTAAGGTGTAAATTATCGATAGTCCATATCTCGGAAACTATAAGAGATAATGCAATTTGGCAACCGGAAATGTAATTAGCATGCCGAATATTACTTATAATGTGAATTGGAACGAAATCGCCAATAGATAAGACCATTTTACAATTTGGGCCCAAGTTAGAAGCAGAGCCTAAGGTGTAAATTATCGATAGTCCATATCTCGGAAACTATAAGAGATAATGCAATTTGGCAACCGGCAATGTAATTAGCATGCCGAATATTACTTGGAATGTGAATTGGAACGAAATCGCCAATAGGTAAGACCATTTTACAATTTGGGCCCAAGTTAGAAGCAGAGCCTAAGGTTTAAATTATCGATAGTCCATATCTCGGAAACTATAAGAGATAATTCAATTTGGCAACCGGCAATGTAATTAGCATGCCGAATATTACTTGGAATGTGATTTGGAATGAAATCGCCAATAGATAAGACCATTTTACAATTTGGGCCCAAGTTAGAAGCAGAGCCTAAGGTGTAAATTATCGATAGTCCATATCTCGGAAACTATAAGAGATAATGCAATTTGGCAACCGGCAATGTAATTAGCATGCCGAATATTACTTGGAATGTGAATTGGAACGAAATCGCCAATAGATATGACCATTTTACAATTTGGGAGCAAGTTAGAAGCAGAGCCTAAGGTGTAAATTATCGATAATCCATATCTCGTAAACTATAAGAGATAATGCAATTTGGCAACCGGCAATGTAATTAGCATGCCGAATATTACTTGGAATGTGAATTGGAACGAAATCGCCAATAGATAAGACCATTTTACAATTTGGGCCCAAGTTAGAAGCAGAGCCTATGGTGTAAATTATCGATAGTCCATATCTCGGAAACTATAAGAGATAATGCAATTTGGCAACCGGCAATGTAATTAGCATGCCGAATATTACTTGGAATGTGAATTGGAACGAAATCGCCAATAGATATGACCATTTTACAATTTGGGAGCAAGTTAGAAGCAGAGCCTAAGGTGTAAATTATCGATAATCCATATCTCGTAAACTATAAGAGATAATGCAATTTGGCAACCGGCAATGTAATTAGCATGCCGAATATTACTTGGAATGTGAATTGGAACGAAATCGCCAATAGATAAGACCATTTTACAATTTGGGCCCAAGTTAGAAGCAGAGCCTAAGGTGTAAATTATCGATAGTCCATATCTCGGAAACTATAAGAGATAATGCAATTTGGCAACCGGCAATGTAATTAGCATGCCGAATATTACTTGGAATGTGAATTGGAATGAAATCGCCAATAGATAAGACCATTTTACAATTTGGGCCCAAGTTAGAAGCAGAGCCTAAGGTGTAAATTATCGATAGTCCATATCTCGGAAACTATAAGAGATAATGCAATTTGGCAAACGGCAATGTAATTAGCATGCCGAATATTACTTGGAATGTGAATTGGAACGAAATCGCCAATAGATAAGACCATTTTACAATTTGGGCCCAAGTTAGAAGCAGAGCCTAAGTTGTAAATTATCGATAGTCCATATCTCGGAAACTATAAGAGATAATGCAATTTGGCAACCGGCAATGTAATTAGCATGCCGAATATTACTTGGAATGTGAATTGGAACGAAATCGCCAATAGATAAGACCATTTTACAATTTGGGCCCAAGTTAGAAGCAGAGCCTAAGGTGTAAATTATCGATAGTCCATATCTCGGAAACTATAAGAGATAATGCAATTTCGCAACCGGCAATGTAATTAGCATGCCGAATATTACTTGGAGTGTGAATTGGAACGAAATCGCCAATAGATAAGACCATTTTACAATTTGGGCCCAAGTTAGAAGCAGAGCCTAAGGTGTAAATTATCGGTAGTCCATATCTCGGAAACTATAAGAGATAATGCAATTTGGCAACCGGCAATGTAATTAGCATGCCGAATATTACTTGGAATGTGAATTGGAACGAAATCGCCAATAGATAAGACCATTTTACAATTTGGGCCCAAGTTAGAAGCAGAGCCTAAGGTGTAAATTATCGATAGTCCATATCTCGGAAACTATAAGAGATAATGCAATTTGGCAACCGGCAATGTAATTAGCATGCCGAATATTCCTTGGAATGTGAATTGGAACGAAATCGCCAATAGATAAGACCATTTTACAATTTGGGCCCAAGCTAGAAGCAGAGCCTAAGGTGTAAATTATCGATAGTCCATATCTCGGAAACTATAAGAGATAATGCAATTTGGCAACCGGCAATGTAATTAGCATGCCGAATATTACTTGGAATGTGAATTGGAACGAAATCGCCAATAGATATGACCATTTTACAATTTGGGACCAAGTTAGAAGCAGAGCCTAAGGTGTAAATTATCGATAGTCCATATCTCGGAAACTATAAGAGATAATGCAATTTGGCAACCGGCAATGTAATTAGCATGCCGAATATTACTTGGAATGTGAATTGGAACGAAATCGCCAATAGATAAGACCATTTTACAATTTGGGCCCAAGTTAGAAGCAGAGCCTATGGTGTAAATTATCGATAGTCCATATCTCGGAAACTATAAGAGATAATGCAATTTGGCGACCGGCAATGTAATTAGCATGCCGAATATTACTTGGAATGTGAATTGGAACGAAATCGCCAATAGATAAGACCATTTTACAATTTGGGCCCAAGTTAGAAGCAGAGCCTAAGGTGTAAATTATCGATAGTCCATATCTCGGAAACTATAAGAGATAATGCAATTTGGCAACCGGCAATGTAATTAGCATGCCGAATATTACTTGGAATGTGAATTGGAACGAAATCGCCAATAGATAAGACCATTTTACAAATTGGGCCCAAGTTAGAAGCAGAGCCTAAGGTGTAAATTATTGATAGTCCATATCTCGGAAACTATAAGAGATAATGAAATTTCGCAACCGGCAATGTAATTAGCATGCCGAATATCACTTGGAATGTGAGATAAATCGCCAATAGATAAGACCATTTTACAATTTGGGCCCAAGTTAGAAGCAGAGCCTAAGGTGTAAATTATCGATAGTCCATATCTCGGAAACTATAAGAGATAATGCAATTTGGCAACCGGCAATGTAATTAGCATGCCGAATATTACTTGGAATGTGAATTGGAACGAAATCGCCAATAGATAAGACCATTTTACAATTTGGGCCCAAGTTAGAAGCAGAGCCTAAGGTGTAAATTATCGATAGTCCATATCTCGGAAACTATAAGAGATAATGCAATTTGGCAACCGGCAATGTAATTAGCATGCCGAATATTACTTGGAATGTGAATTGCAACGAAATCGCCAATAGATAAGACCATTTTACAATTTGGGCCCAAGTTAGAAGCAGAGCCTAAGGTGTAAATTATCGATAGTCCGTATCTCGGAAACTATAAGAGATAATGCAATTTGGCAACCGGCAATGTAATTAGCATGCCGAATATTACTTGGAATGTGAATTGGAACGAAATCGCCAATAGATATGACCATTTTACAATTTGGGCCCAAGTTAGAAGCAGAGCCTAAGGTGTAAATTATTGATAGTCCATATCTCGGAAACTATAAGAGATAATGCAATTTCGCAACCGGCAATGTAATTAGCATGCCGAATATCACTTGGAATGTGAATTGGGACGAAATCGCCAATAGATAAGACCATTTTACAATTTGGGCCCAAGTTAGAAGCAGAGCCTAAGGTGTAAATTATCGATAGTCCATATCTCGGAAACTATAAGAGATAATGCAATTTGGCAACCGGCAATGTAATTAGCATGCCGAATATTACTTGGAATGTGAATTGGAACGAAATCGCCAATAGATAAGGCCATTTTACAATTTGGGCCCAAGTTAGAAGCAGAGCCTAAGGTGTAAATTATCGATAGTCCATATCTCGGAAACTATAAGAGATAATGCAATTTGGCAACCGGCAATGTAATTAGCATGCCGAATATTACTTGGAATGTGAATTGGAACGAAATCGCCAATAGATAAGACCATTTTACAATTTGGGCCCAAGTTAGAAGCAGAGCCTAAGGTGTAAATTATCGATAGTCCATATCTCGGAAACTATAAGAGATAATGAAATTTGGCAACCAGCAATGTAATTAGCATGCCGAATATTACTTGGAATGTGAATTGGAACGAAATCGCCAATAGATAAGACCATTTTACAAATTGGGCCCAAGTTAGAAGCAGAGCCTAAGGTGTAAATTATTGATAGTCCATATCTCGGAAACTATAAGAGATAATGCAATTTCGCAACCGGCAATGTAATTAGCATGCCGAATATCACTTGGAATGTGAATTGGGACGAAATCGCCAATAGATAAGACCATTTTACAATTTGGGCCCAAGTTAGAAGCAGAGCCTAAGGTGTAAATTATCGATAGTCCATATCTCGGAAACTATAAGAGATAATGCAATTTGGCAACCGGCAATGTAATTAGCCTGCCGAATATTACTTGGAATGTGAATTGGAACGAAATCGCCAATAGATAAGACCATTTTACAATTTGGGCCCAAGTTAGAAGCAGAGCCTAAGGTGTAAATTATCGATAGTCCATATCTCGGAAACTATAAGAGATAATGCAATTTGGCAACCGGCAATGTAATTAGCATGCCGAATATTACTTGGAATGTGAATTGGAACGAAATCGCCAATAGATAAGACCATTTTACAATTTGGGCCCAAGTTAGAAGCAGAGCCTAAGGTGTAAATTATCGATAGTCCATATCTCGGAAACTATAAGAGATAATGCAATTTGGCAACCGGCAATGTAATTAGCATGCCGAATATTACTTGGAATGTGAATTGGAACGAAATCGCCAATAGATAAGACCATTTTACAATTTGGGCCCAAGTTAGAAGCAGAGCCTAAGGTGTAAATTATCGATAGTCCATATCTCGGAAACTATAAGAGATAATGCAATTTGGCAACCGGCAATGTAATTAGCATGCCGAATATTACTTGGAATGTGAATTGCAACGAAATCGCCAATAGATAAGACCATTTTACAATTTGGGCCCAAGTTAGAAGCAGAGCCTAAGGTGTAAATTATCGATAGTCCGTATCTCGGAAACTATAAGAGATAATGCAATTTGGCAACCGGCAATGTAATTAGCATGCCGAATATTACTTGGAATGTGAATTGGAACGAAATCGCCAATAGGTATGACCATTTTACAATTTGGGCCCAAGTTAGAAGCAGAGCCTAAGGTGTAAATTATTGATAGTCCATATCTCGGAAACTATAAGAGATAATGCAATTTCGCAACCGGCAATGAAATTAGCATGCCGAATATCACTTGGAATGTGAATTGGGACGAAATCGCCAATAGATAAGACCATTTTACAATTTGGGCCCAAGTTAGAAGCAGAGCCTAAGGTGTAAATTATCGATAGTCCATATCTCGGAAACTATAAGAGATAATGCAATTTGGCAACCGGCAATGTAATTAGCATGCCGAATATTACTTGGAATGTGAATTGGAACGAAATCGCCAATAGATAAGGCCATTTTACAATTTGGGCCCAAGTTAGAAGCAGAGCCTAAGGTGTAAATTATCGATAGTCCATATCTCGGAAACTATAAGAGATAATGCAATTTGGCAACCGGCAATGTAATTAGCATGCCGAATATTACTTGGAATGTGAATTGGAACGAAATCGCCAATAGATAAGACCATTTTACAATTTGGGCCCAAGTTAGAAGCAGAGCCTAAGGTGTAAATTATCGATAGTCCATATCTCGGAAACTATAAGAGATAATGAAATTTGGCAACCAGCAATGTAATTAGCATGCCGAATATTACTTGGAATGTGAATTGGAACGAAATCGCCAATAGATAAGACCATTTTACAAATTGGGCCCAAGTTAGAAGCAGAGCCTAAGGTGTAAATTATTGATAGTCCATATCTCGGAAACTATAAGAGATAATGCAATTTCGCAACCGGCAATGTAATTAGCATGCCGAATATCACTTGGAATGTGAATTGGGACGAAATCGCCAATAGATAAGACCATTTTACAATTTGGGCCCAAGTTAGAAGCAGAGCCTAAGGTGTAAATTATCGATAGTCCATATCTCGGAAACTATAAGAGATAATGCAATTTGGCAACCGGCAATGTAATTAGCATGCCGAATATTACTTGGAATGTGAATTGGAACGAAATCGCCAATAGATAAGACCATTTTACAATTTGGGCCCAAGTTAGTAGCAGAGCCTAAGGTGTAAATTATCGATAGTCCATATCTCGGAAACTATAAGAGATAATGCAATTTGGCAACCGGCAATGTAATTAGCATGCCGAATATTACTTGGAATGTGAATTGGAACGAAATCGCCAATAGATAAGACCATTTTACAATTTGGGCCCAAGTTAGAAGCAGAGCCTAAGGTGTAAATTATCGATAGTCCATATCTCGGAAACTATAAGAGATAATGCAATTTCGCAACCGGCAATGTAATTAGCATGCCGAATATTACTTGGAGTGTGAATTGGAACGAAATCGCCAATAGATAAGACCATTTTACAATTTGGGCCCAAGTTAGAAGCAGAGCCTAAGGTGTAAATTATCGATAGTCCATATCTCGGAAACTATAAGAGATAATGCAATTTGGCAACCGGCAATGTAATTAGCATGCCGAATATTACTTGGAGTGTGAATTGGAACGAAATCGCCAATAGATAAGACCATTTTACAATTTGGGCCCAAGTTAGAAGCAGAGCCTAAGGTGTAAATTATCGATAGTCCATATCTCGGAAACTATAAGAGATAATGCAATTTGGCAACCGGCAATGTAATTAGCATGCCGAATATTACTTGGAATGTGAATTGGAACGAAATCGCCAATAGATAAGACCATTTTACAATTTGGGCCCAAGTTAGAAGCAGAGCCTAAGGTGTAAATTATCGATAGTCCATATCTCGGAAACTATAAGAGATAATGCAATTTGGCAACCGGCAATGTAATTAGCATGCCGAATATTACTTGGAATGTGAATTGGAACGAAATCGCCAATAGATAAGACCATTTTACAATTTGGGCCCAAGTTAGAAGCAGAGCCTAAGGTGTAAATTATCGATAGTCCATATCTCGGAAACTATAAGAGATAATGCAATTTGGCAACCGGCAATGTAATTAGCATGCCGAATATTACTTGGAGTGTGAATTGGAACGAAATCGCCAATAGATAAGACCATTTTACAATTTGGGCCCAAGTTAGAAGCAGAGCCTAAGGTGTAAATTATCGATAGTCCATATCTCGGAAACTATAAGAGATAATGCAATTCCGCAACCGGCAATGTAATTAGCATGCCGAATATTACTTGGAGTGTGAATTGGAACGAAATCGCCAATAGATAAGACCATTTTACAATTTGGGCCCAAGTTAGAAGCAGAGCCTAAGGTGTAAATTATCGATAGTCCATATCTCGGAAACTATAAGAGATAATGCAATTTGGCAACCGGCAATGTAATTAGCATGACGAATATTACTTGGAATGTGAATTGGAACGAAATCGCCAATAGATAAGACCATTTTACAATTTGGGCCCAAGTTAGAAGCAGAGCCTAAGGTGTAAATTATCGATAGTCCATATCTCGGAAACTATAAGAGATAATGCAATTTCGCAACCGGCAATGTAATTAGCATGCCGAATATTACTTGGAGTGTGAATTGGAACGAAATCGCCAATAGATAAGACCATTTTACAATTTGGGCCCAAGTTAGAAGCAGAGCCTAAGGTGTAAATTATCGATAGTCCATATCTCGGAAACTATAAGAGATAATGCAATTTCGCAACCGGCAATGTAATTAGCATGCCGAATATTACTTGGAATGTGAATTGGAACGAAATCGCCAATAGATAAGACCATTTTACAATTTGGGCCCAAGTTAGAAGCAGAGCCTAAGGTGTAAATTATCGATAGTCCATATCTCGGAAACTATAAGAGATAATGCAATTTCGCAACCGGCAATGTAATTAGCATGCCGAATATTACTTGGAGTGTGAATTGGAACGAAATCGCCAATAGATAAGACCATTTTACAATTTGGGCCCAAGTTAGAAGCAGAGCCTAAGGTGTAAATTATCGATAGTCCATATCTCGGAAACTATAAGAGATAATGCAATTTGGCAACCGGCAATGTAATTAGCATGACGAATATTACTTGGAATGTGAATTGGAACGAAATCGCCAATAGATAAGACCATTTTACAATTTGGGCCCAAGTTAGAAGCAGAGCCTAAGGTGTAAATTATCGATAGACCATATCTCGGAAACTATAAGAGATAATGCAATTTCGCAACCGGCAATGTAATTAGCATGCCGAATATTACTTGGAGTGTGAATTGGAACGAAATCGCCAATAGATAAGACCATTTTACAATTTGGGCCCAAGTTAGAAGCAGAGCCTAAGGTGTAAATTATCGATAGTCCATATCTCGGAAACTATAAGAGATAATGCAATTTGGCAACCGGCAATGTAATTAGCATGCCGAATATTACTTGGAGTGTGAATTGGAACGAAATCGCCAATAGATAAGACCATTTTACAATTTGGGCCCAAGTTAGAAGCAGAGCCTAAGGTGTAAATTATCGATAGTCCATATCTCGGAAACTATAAGAGATAATGCAATTTGGCAACCGGCAATGTAATTAGCATGCCGAATATTACTTGGAATGTGAATTGGAACGAAATCGCCAATAGATAAGACCATTTTACAATTTGGGCCCAAGTTAGAAGCAGAGCCTAAGGTGTAAATTATCGATAGTCCATATCTCGGAAACTATAAGAGATAATGCAATTTGGCAACCGGCAATGTAATTAGCATGCCGAATATTACTTGGAATGTGAATTGGAACGAAATCGCCAATAGATAAGACCATTTTACAATTTGGGCCCAAGTTAGAAGCAGAGCCTAAGGTGTAAATTATCGATAGTCCATATCTCGGAAACTATAAGAGATAATGCAATTTGGCAACCGGCAATGTAATTAGCATGCCGAATATTACTTGGAGTGTGAATTGGAACGAAATCGCCAATAGATAAGACCATTTTACAATTTGGGCCCAAGTTAGAAGCAGAGCCTAAAGTGTAAATTATCGATAGTCCATATCTCGGAAACTATAAGAGATAATGCAATTCCGCAACCGGCAATGTAATTAGCATGCCGAATATTACTTGGAGTGTGAATTGGAACGAAATCGCCAATAGATAAGACCATTTTACAATTTGGGCCCAAGTTAGAAGCAGAGCCTAAGGTGTAAATTATCGATAGTCCATATCTCGGAAACTATAAGAGATAATGCAATTTGGCAACCGGCAATGTAATTAGCATGACGAATATTACTTGGAATGTGAATTGGAACGAAATCGCCAATAGATAAGACCATTTTACAATTTGGGCCCAAGTTAGAAGCAGAGCCTAAGGTGTAAATTATCGATAGTCCATATCTCGGAAACTATAAGAGATAATGCAATTTCGCAACCGGCAATGTAATTAGCATGCCGAATATTACTTGGAGTGTGAATTGGAACGAAATCGCCAATAGATAAGACCATTTTACAATTTGGGCCCAAGTTAGAAGCAGAGCCTAAGGTGTAAATTATCGATAGTCCATATCTCGGAAACTATAAGAGATAATGCAATTTCGCAACCGGCAATGTAATTAGCATGCCGAATATTACTTGGAATGTGAATTGGAACGAAATCGCCAATAGATAAGACCATTTTACAATTTGGGCCCAAGTTAGAAGCAGAGCCTAAGGTGTAAATTATCGATAGTCCATATCTCGGAAACTATAAGAGATAATGCAATTTCGCAACCGGCAATGTAATTAGCATGCCGAATATTACTTGGAGTGTGAATTGGAACGAAATCGCCAATAGATAAGACCATTTTACAATTTGGGCCCAAGTTAGAAGCAGAGCCTAAGGTGTAAATTATCGATAGTCCATATCTCGGAAACTATAAGAGATAATGCAATTTGGCAACCGGCAATGTAATTAGCATGACGAATATTACTTGGAATGTGAATTGGAACGAAATCGCCAATAGATAAGACCATTTTACAATTTGGGCCCAAGTTAGAAGCAGAGCCTAAGGTGTAAATTATCGATAGTCCATATCTCGGAAACTATAAGAGATAATGCAATTTCGCAACCGGCAATGTAATTAGCATGCCGAATATTACTTGGAGTGTGAATTGGAACGAAATCGCCAATAGATAAGACCATTTTACAATTTGGGCCCAAGTTAGAAGCAGAGCCTAAGGTGTAAATTATCGATAGTCCATATCTCGGAAACTATAAGAGATAATGCAATTTGGCAACCGGCAATGTAATTAGCATGCCGAATATTACTTGGAATGTGAATTGGAACGAAATCGCCAATAGATAAGACCATTTTACAATTTGGGCCCAAGTTAGAAGCAGAGCCTAAGGTGTAAATTATCGATAGTCCATATCTCGGAAACTATAAGAGATAATGCAATTTGGCAACCGGCAATGTAATTAGCATGCCGAATATTACTTGGAATGTGAATTGCAACGAAATCGCCAATAGATAAGACCATTTTACAATTTGGGCCCAAGTTAGAAGCAGAGCCTAAGGTGTAAATTATCGATAGTCCGTATCTCGGAAACTATAAGAGATAATGCAATTTGGCAACCGGCAATGTAATTAGCATGCCGAATATTACTTGGAATGTGAATTGGAACGAAATCGCCAATAGATATGACCATTTTACAATTTGGGCCCAAGTTAGAAGCAGAGCCTAAGGTGTAAATTATTGATAGTCCATATCTCGGAAACTATAAGAGATAATGCAATTTCGCAACCGGCAATGTAATTAGCATGCCGAATATCACTTGGAATGTGAATTGGGACGAAATCGCCAATAGATAAGACCATTTTACAATTTGGGCCCAAGTTAGAAGCAGAGCCTAAGGTGTAAATTATCGATAGTCCATATCTCGGAAACTATAAGAGATAATGCAATTTGGCAACCGGCAATGTAATTAGCATGCCGAATATTACTTGGAATGTGAATTGGAACGAAATCGCCAATAGATAAGGCCATTTTACAATTTGGGCCCAAGTTAGAAGCAGAGCCTAAGGTGTAAATTATCGATAGTCCATATCTCGGAAACTATAAGAGATAATGCAATTTGGCAACCGGCAATGTAATTAGCATGCCGAATATTACTTGGAATGTGAATTGGAACGAAATCGCCAATAGATAAGACCATTTTACAATTTGGGCCCAAGTTAGAAGCAGAGCCTAAGGTGTAAATTATCGATAGTCCATATCTCGGAAACTATAAGAGATAATGAAATTTGGCAACCAGCAATGTAATTAGCATGCCGAATATTACTTGGAATGTGAATTGGAACGAAATCGCCAATAGATAAGACCATTTTACAAATTGGGCCCAAGTTAGAAGCAGAGCCTAAGGTGTAAATTATTGATAGTCCATATCTCGGAAACTATAAGAGATAATGCAATTTCGCAACCGGCAATGTAATTAGCATGCCGAATATCACTTGGAATGTGAATTGGGACGAAATCGCCAATAGATAAGACCATTTTACAATTTGGGCCCAAGTTAGAAGCAGAGCCTAAGGTGTAAATTATCGATAGTCCATATCTCGGAAACTATAAGAGATAATGCAATTTGGCAACCGGCAATGTAATTAGCATGCCGAATATTACTTGGAATGTGAATTGGAACGAAATCGCCAATAGATAAGACCATTTTACAATTTGGACCCAAGTTAGAAGCAGAGCCTAAGGTGTAAATTATCGATAGTCCATATCTCGGAAACTATAAGAGATAATGCAATTTGGCAACCGGCAATGTAATTAGCATGCCGAATATTACTTGGAATGTGAATTGGAACGAAATCGCCAATAGATAAGACCATTTTACAATTTGGGCCCAAGTTAGAAGCAGAGCCTAAGGTGTAAATTATCGATAGTCCATATCTCGGAAACTATAAGAGATAATGCAATTTCGCAACCGGCAATGTAATTAGCATGCCGAATATTACTTGGAGTGTGAATTGGAACGAAATCGCCAATAGATAAGACCATTTTACAATTTGGGCCCAAGTTAGAAGCAGAGCCTAAGGTGTAAATTATCGATAGTCCATATCTCGGAAACTATAAGAGATAATGCAATTTGGCAACCGGCAATGTAATTAGCATGCCGAATATTACTTGGAATGTGAATTGGAACAAAATCGCCAATAGATAAGACCATTTTACAATTTGGGCCCAAGTTAGAAGCAGAGCCTAAGGTGTAAATTATCGATAGTCCATATCTCGGAAACTATAAGAGATAATGCAATTTCGCAACCGGCAATGTAATTAGCATGCCGAATATTACTTGGAGTGTGAATTGGAACGAAATCGCCAATAGATAAGACCATTTTACAATTTGGGCCCAAGTTAGAAGCAGAGCCTAAGGTGTAAATTATCGATAGTCCATATCTCGGAAACTATAAGAGATAATGCAATTTGGCAACCGGCAATGTAATTAGCATGCCGAATATTACTTGGAATGTGAATTGGAACGAAATCGCCAATAGATAAGACCATTTTACAATTTGGGCCCAAGTTAGAAGCAGAGCCTAAGGTGTAAATTATCGATAGTCCATATCTCGGAAACTATAAGAGATAATGCAATTTGGCAACCGGCAATGTAATTAGCATGCCGAATATTACTTGGAATGTGAATTGGAACGAAATCGCCAATAGATAAGACCATTTTACAATTTGGGCCCAAGTTAGAAGCAGAGCCTAAGGTGTAAATTATCGATAGTCCATATCTCGGAAACTATAAGAGATAATGCAATTTGGCAACCGGCAATGTAATTAGCATGCCGAATATTACTTGGAGTGTGAATTGGAACGAAATCGCCAATAGATAAGACCATTTTACAATTTGGGCCCAAGTTAGAAGCAGAGCCTAAGGTGTAAATTATCGATAGTCCATATCTCGGAAACTATAAGAGATAATGCAATTCCGCAACCGGCAATGTAATTAGCATGCCGAATATTACTTGGAGTGTGAATTGGAACGAAATCGCCAATAGATAAGACCATTTTACAATTTGGGCCCAAGTTAGAAGCAGAGCCTAAGGTGTAAATTATCGATAGTCCATATCTCGGAAACTATAAGAGATAATGCAATTTGGCAACCGGCAATGTAATTAGCATGACGAATATTACTTGGAATGTGAATTGGAACGAAATCGCCAATAGATAAGACCATTTTACAATTTGGGCCCAAGTTAGAAGCAGAGCCTAAGGTGTAAATTATCGATAGTCCATATCTCGGAAACTATAAGAGATAATGCAATTTCGCAACCGGCAATGTAATTAGCATGCCGAATATTACTTGGAGTGTGAATTGGAACGAAATCGCCAATAGATAAGACCATTTTACAATTTGGGCCCAAGTTAGAAGCAGAGCCTAAGGTGTAAATTATCGATAGTCCATATCTCGGAAACTATAAGAGATAATGCAATTTCGCAACCGGCAATGTAATTAGCATGCCGAATATTACTTGGAATGGGAATTTGAACGAAATCGCCAATAGATAAGACCATTTTACAATTTGGGCCCAAGTTAGAAGCAGAGCCTAAGGTGTAAATTATCGATAGTCCATATCTCGGAAACTATAAGAGATAATGCAATTTCGCAACCGGCAATGTAATTAGCATGCCGAATATTACTTGGAGTGTGAATTGGAACGAAATCGCCAATAGATAAGACCATTTTACAATTTGGGCCCAAGTTAGAAGCAGAGCCTATGGTGTAAATTATCGATAGTCCATATCTCGGAAACTATAAGAGATAATGCAATTTGGCAACCGGCAATGTAATTAGCATGCCGAATATTACTTGGAATGTGAATTGGAACGATATCGCCAATAGATAAGACCATTTTACAATTTGGGCCCAAGTTAGAAGCAGAGCCTAAGGTGTAAATTATCGATAGTCCATATCTCGGAAACTATAAGAGATAATGCAATTTGGCAACCGGCAATGTAATTAGCATGCCGAATATTACTTGGAATGTGAATTGGAACGAAATCGCCAATAGGTAAGACCATTTTACAATTTGGGCCCAAGTTAGAAGCAGAGCCTAAGGTGTAAATTATCGATAGTCCATATCTCGGAAACTATAAGAGATAATTCAATTTGGCAACCGGCAATGTAATTAGCATGCCGAATATTACTTGGAATGTGAATTGGAACGAAATCGCCAATAGATAAGACCATTTTACAATTTGGGCCCAAGTTAGAAGCAGAGCCTAAGCTGTAAATTATCGATAGTCCATATCTCGGAAACTATAAGAGATAATGCAATTTGGCAACCGGCAATGTAATTAGCATGCCGAATATTACTTGGAATGTGAATTGGAACGAAATCGCCAATAGATAAGACCATTTTACAATTTGGGCCCAAGCTAGAAGCAGAGCCTAAGGTGTAAATTATCGATAGTCCATATCTCGGAAACTATAAGAGATAATGCAATTTGGCAACCGGCAATGTAATTAGCATGCCGAATATTACTTGGAATGTGAATTGGAACGAAGTCGCCAATAGATAAGACCATTTTACAATTTGGGCCTAAGTTAGAAGCAGAGCCTAAGGTATAAATTATCGATAGTCCATATCTCGGAAACTATAAGAGATAATGCAATTTGGCAACCGGCAATGTAATTAGCATGCCGAATATTACTTGGAATGTGAATTGGAACGAAATCGCCAAAAGATAAGACCATTTTACAATTTGGGCCCAAGTTAGAAGCAGAGCCTATGGTGTAAATTATCGATAGTCCATATCTCGGAAACTATAAGAGATAATGCAATTTGGCAACCGGCAATGTAATTAGCATGCCGAATATTACTTGGAATGTGAATTGGAACGAAATCGTCAATAGATAAGACCATTTTACAATTTGGGCCCAAGTTAGAAGCAGAGCCTAAGGTGTAAATTATCGATAGTCCATATCTCGGAAACTATAAGAGATAATGCAATTTGGCAACCGGCAATGTAATTAGCATGCCGAATATTACTTGGAATGTGAATTGGAACGAAATCGCCAATAGATAAGATCATTTTACAATTTGGGCCCAAGTTAGAAGCAGAGCCTAAGGTGTAAATTATCGATAGTCCATATCTCGGAAACTATAAGAGATAATGCAATTTGGCAACCGACAATGTAATTAGCATGCCGAATATTACTTGGAATGTGAATTGGAACGAAATCGCCAATAGATAAGACCATTTTACAATTTGGGCCCAAGTTAGAAGCAGAGCCTAAGGTGTAAATTATCGATAGTCCATATCTCGGAAACTATAAGAGATAATGCAATTTGGCAACCGGCAATGTAATTAGCATGCCGAATATTACTTGGAATGTGAATTGGAACGAAATCGCCAATAGATAAGACCATTTTACAATTTGGGCCCAAGTTAGAAGCAGAGCCTAAGGTGTAAATTATCGATAGTCCATATCTCGGAAACTATTAGAGATAATGCAATTTCGCAACCGGCAATGTAATTAGCGTGCCGAATATTACTTGGAGTGTGAATTGGAACGAAATCGCCAATAGATAAGACCATTTTATAATTTGGGCCCAAGTTAGAAGCAGAGCCTAAGGTGTAAATTATCGATAGTCCATATCTCGGAAACTATAAGAGATAATGCAATTTGGCAACCGGCAATGTAATTAGCATGCCGAATATTACTTGGAATGTGAATTGGAACGAAATCGCCAATAGATAAGACCATTTTACAATTTGGGGCCAAGTTAGAAGCAGAGCCTAAGGTGTAAATTATCGATAGTCCATATCTCGGAAACTATAAGAGATAATGCAATTTGGCAACCGGCAATGTAATTAGCATGCCGAATATTACTTGGAATGTGAATTGCAACGAAATCGCCAATAGATAAGACCATTTTACAATTTGGGCCCAAGTTAGAAGCAGAGCCTAAGGTGTAAATTATCGATAGTCCATATCTCGGAAACTATAAGAGATAATGCAATTTGGCAACCGGCAATGTAATTAGCATGCCGAATATTACTTGGAATGTGAATTGGAACGAAATCGCCAATAGATAAGACCATTTTACAATTTGGGCCCAAGTTAGAAGCAGAGCCTAAGGTGTAAATTATTGATAGTCCATATCTCGGAAACTATAAGAGATAATGCAATTTCGCAACCGGCAATATAATTAGCATGCCGAATATCACTTGGAATGTGAATTGGGACGAAATCGCCAATAGATAAGACCATTTTACAATTTGGGCCCAAGTTAGAAGCAGAGCCTAAGGTGTAAATTATCGATAGTCCATATCTCGGAAACTATAAGAGATAATGCAATTTGGCAACCGGCAATGTAATTAGCATGCCGAATATTACTTGGAATGTGAATTGGAACGAAATCGCCAATAGATAAGACCATTTTACAATTTGGGCCCAAGTTAGAAGCAGAGCCTAAGGTGTAAATTATCGATAGTCCATATCTCGGAAACTATAAGAGATAATGCAATTTGGCAACCGGCAATGCAATTAGCATGCCGAATATTACTTGGAATGTGAATTGGAACGAAATCGCCAATAGGTAAGACCATTTTACAATTTGGGCCCAAGTTAGAAGCAGAGCCTAAGGTGTAAATTATCGATAGTCCATATCTCGGAAACTATAAGAGATAATTCAATTTGGCAACCGGCAATGTAATTAGCATGCCGAATATTACTTGGAATGTGAATTGGAACGAAATCGCCAATAGATAAGACCATTTTACAATTTGGGCCCAAGTTAGAAGCAGAGCCTAAGGTGTAAATTATCGATAGTCCATATCTCGGAAACTATAAGAGATAATGCAATTTGGCAACCGGCAATGTAATTAGCATGCCGAATATTACTTGGAATGTGAATTGGAACGAAATCGCCAATAGATAAGACCATTTTACAATTTGGGCCCAAGTTAGAAGCAGAGCCTAAGGTGTAAATTATCGATAGTCCATATCTCGGAAACTATAAGAGATAATGCAATTTGGCAACCGGCAATGTAATTAGCATGCTGAATATTACTTGGAATGTGAATTGGAACGAAATCGCCAAAAGATAAGGCCATTTTACAATTTGGGCCCAAGTTAGAAGCAGAGCCTATGGTGTAAATTATCGATAGTCCATATCTCTGAAACTATAAGAGATAATGCAATTTGGCAACCGGCAATGTAATTAGCATGCCGAATATTACTTGGAATGTGAATTGGAACGAAATCGCCAATAGATAAGACCATTTTACAATTTGGGCCCAAGTTAGAAGCAGAGCCTAAGGTGTAAATTATCTATAGTCCATATCTCGGAAACTATAAGAGATAATGCAATTTGGCAACCGGCAATGTAATTAGCATGCCGAATATTACTTGGAATGTGAATTGGAACGAAATCGCCAATAGATAAGACCATTTTACAATTTGGGCCCAAGTTAGAAGCAGAGCCTAAGGTGTAAATTATCGATAGTCCATATCTCGGAAACTATAAGAGATAATGCAATTTGGCAACCGGCAATGTAATTAGCATGCCGAATATTACTTGGAATGTGAATTGGAACGAAATCGCCAATAGGTAAGACCATTTTACAATTTGGGCCCAAGTTAGAAGCAGAGCCTAAGGTGTAAATTATCGATAGTCCATATCTCGGAAACTATAAGAGATAATTCAATTTGGCAACCGGCAATGTAATTAGCATGCCGAATATTACTTGGAATGTGAATTGGAACGAAATCGCCAATAGATAAGACCATTTTACAATTTGGGCCCAAGTTAGAAGCAGAGCCTAAGGTGTAAATTATCGATAGTCCATATCTCGGAAACTATAAGAGATAATGCAATTTGGCAACCGGCAATGTAATTAGCATGCCGAATATTACTTGGAATGTGAATTGGAACGAAATCGCCAATAGATAAGACCATTTTACAATTTGGGCCCAAGTTAGAAGCAGAGCCTAAGGTGTAAATTATCGATAGTCCATATCTCGGAAACTATAAGAGATAATGCAATTTGGCAACCGGCAATGTAATTAGCATGCCGAATATTACTTGGAATGTGAATTGGAACGAAATCGCCAATAGGTAAGACCATTTTACAATTTGGGCCCAAGTTAGAAGCAGAGCCTAAGGTGTAAATTATCGATAGTCCATATCTCGGAAACTATAAGAGATAATTCAATTTGGCAACCGGCAATGTAATTAGCATGCCGAATATTACTTGGAATGTGAATTGGAACGAAATCGCCAATAGATAAGACCATTTTACAATTTGGGCCCAAGTTAGAAGCAGAGCCTAAGGTGTAAATTATCGATAGTCCATATCTCGGAAACTATAAGAGATAATGCAATTTGGCAACCGGCAATGTAATTAGCATGCCGAATATTACTTGGAATGTGAATTGGAACGAAATCGCCAATAGATAAGACCATTTTACAATTTGGGCCCAAGTTAGAAGCAGAGCCTAAGGTGTAAATTATCGATAGTCCATATCTCGGAAACTATAAGAGATAATGCAATTTGGCAACCGGCAATGCAATTAGCATGCCGAATATTACTTGGAATGTGAATTGGAACGAAATCGCCAATAGGTAAGACCATTTTACAATTTGGGCCCAAGTTAGAAGCAGAGCCTAAGGTGTAAATTATCGATAGTCCATATCTCGGAAACTATAAGAGATAATTCAATTTGGCAACCGGCAATGTAATTAGCATGCCGAATATTACTTGGAATGTGAATTGGAACGAAATCGCCAATAGATAAGACCATTTTACAATTTGGGCCCAAGTTAGAAGCAGAGCCTAAGGTGTAAATTATCGATAGTCCATATCTCGGAAACTATAAGAGATAATGCAATTTGGCAACCGGCAATGTAATTAGCATGCTGAATATTACTTGGAATGTGAATTGGAACGAAATCGCCAAAAGATAAGGCCATTTTACAATTTGGGCCCAAGTTAGAAGCAGAGCCTATGGTGTAAATTATCGATAGTCCATATCTCTGAAACTATAAGAGATAATGCAATTTGGCAACCGGCAATGTAATTAGCATGCCGAATATTACTTGGAATGTGAATTGGAACGAAATCGCCAATAGATAAGACCATTTTACAATTTGGGCCCAAGGTAGAAGCAGAGCCTAAGGTGTAAATTATCTATAGTCCATATCTCGGAAACTATAAGAGATAATGCAATTTGGCAACCGGCAATGTAATTAGCATGCCGAATATTACTTGGAATGTGAATTGGAACGAAATCGCCAATAGATAAGACCATTTTACAATTTGGGCCCAAGTTAGAAGCAGAGCCTAAGGTGTAAATTATCGATAGTCCATATCTCGGAAACTATAAGAGATAATGCAATTTGGCAACCGGCAATGTAATTAGCATGCCGAATATTACTTGGAATGTGAATTGGAACGAAATCGCCAATAGGTAAGACCATTTTACAATTTGGGCCCAAGTTAGAAGCAGAGCCTAAGGTGTAAATCATCGATAGTCCATATCTCGGGAACTATAAGAGATAATTCAATTTGGCAACCGGCAATGTAATTAGCATGCCGAATATTACTTGGAATGTGAATTGGAACGAAATCGCCAATAGATAAGACCATTTTACAATTTGGGCCCAAGTTAGAAGCAGAGCCTAAGGTGTAAATTATCGATAGTCCATATCTCGGAAACTATAAGAGATAATGCAATTTGGCAACCGGCAATGTAATTAGCATGCCGAATATTACTTGGAATGTGAATTGGAACGAAATCGCCAATAGATAAGACCATTTTACAATTTGGGCCCAAGTTAGAAGCAGAGCCTAAGGTGTAAATTATCGATAGTCCATATCTCGGAAACTATAAGAGATAATGCAATTTGGCAACCGGCAATGTAATTAGCATGCCGAATATTACTTGGAATGTGAATTGGAACGAAATCGCCAATAGATAAGACCATTTTACAATTTGGGCCCAAGTTAGAAGCAGAGCCTAAGGTGTAAATTATCGATAGTCCATATCTCGGAAACTATAAGAGATAATGCAATTTGGCAACCGGCAATGTAATTAGCATGCTGAATATTACTTGGAATGTGAATTGGAACGAAATCGCCAAAAGATAAGGCCATTTTACAATTTGGGCCCAAGTTAGAAGCAGAGCCTATGGTGTAAATTATCGATAGTCCATATCTCTGAAACTATAAGAGATAATGCAATTTGGCAACCGGCAATGTAATTAGCATGCCGAATATTACTTGGAATGTGAATTGGAACGAAATCGCCAATAGATAGGACCATTTTACAATTTGGGCCCAAGTTAGAAGCAGAGCCTAAGGTGTAAATTATCGATAGTCCATATCTCGGAAACTATAAGAGATAATGCAATTTGGCAACCGGCAATGTAATTAGCATGCCGAATATTACTTGGAATGTGAATTGGAACGAAATCGCCAATAGATAAGACCATTTTACAATTTGGGCCCAAGTTAGAAGCAGAGCCTAAGGTGTAAATTATCGATAGTCCATATCTCGGAAACTATAAGAGATAATGCAATTTGGCAACCGGCAATGTAATTAGCATGCCGAATATTACTTGGAATGTGAATTGGAACGAAATCGCCAATAGGTAAGACCATTTTACAATTTGGGCCCAAGTTAGAAGCAGAGCCTAAGGTGTAAATTATCGATAGTCCATATCTCGGAAACTATAAGAGATAATTCAATTTGGCAACCGGCAATGTAATTAGCATGCCGAATATTACTTGGAATGTGAATTGGAACGAAATCGCCAATAGATAAGACCATTTTACAATTTGGGCCCAAGTTAGAAGCAGAGCCTAAGGTGTAAATTATCGATAGTCCATATCTCGGAAACTATAAGAGATAATGCAATTTGGCAACCGGCAATGTAATTAGCATGCCGAATATTACTTGGAATGTGAATTGGAACGAAATCGCCAATAGATAAGACCATTTTACAATTTGGGCCCAAGTTAGAAGCAGAGCCTAAGGTGTAAATTATCGATAGTCCATATCTCGGAAACTATAAGAGATAATGCAATTTGGCAACCGGCAATGTAATTAGCATGCCGAATATTACCTGGAATGTGAATTGGAACGAAATCGCCAAAAGATAAGACCATTTTACAATTTGGGCCCAAGTTAGAAGCAGAGCCTATGGTGTAAATTATCGATAGTCCATATCTCGGAAACTATAAGAGATAATGCAATTTGGCAACCGGCAATGTAATTAAAATGCCGAATATTACTTGGAATGTGAATTGGAACGAAATCGCCAATAGATAAGACCATTTTACAATTTGGGCCCAAGTTAGAAGCAGAGCCTAAGGTGTAAATTATCGATAGTCCATATCTCGGAAACTATAAGAGATAATGCAATTTGGCAACCGGCAATGTAATTAGCATGCCGAATATTACTTGGAATGTGAATTGGAACGAAATCGCCAAAAGATAAGACCATTTTACAATTTGGGCCCAAGTTAGAAGCAGAGCCTATGGTGTAAATTATCGATAGTCCATATCTCGGAAACTATAAGAGATAATGCAATTTGGCAACCGGCAATGTAATTAGCATGCCGAATATTACTTGGAATGTGAATTGGAACGAAATCGCCAATAGATAAGACCATTTTACAATTTGGGCCCAAGTTAGAAGCAGAGCCTAAGGTGTAAATTATCGATAGTCCATATCTCGGAAACTATAAGAGATAATGCAATTTGGCAACCGGCAATGTAATTAGCATGCCGAATATTACTTGGAATGTGAATTGGAACGAAATCGCCAATAGATAAGACCATTTTACAATTTGGGCCCAAGTTAGAAGCAGAGCCTAAGGTGTAAATTATCGATAGTCCATATCTCGGAAACTATAAGAGATAATGCAATTTGGCAACCGGCAATGTAATTAGCATGCCGAATATTACTTGGAATGTGAATTGGAACGAAATCGCCAATAGGTAAGGCCATTTTACAATTTGGGCCCAAGTTAGAAGCAGAGCCTAAGGTGTAAATTATCGATAGTCCATATCTCGGAAACTATAAGAGATAATTCAATTTGGCAACCGGCAATGTAATTATCATGCCGAATATTACTTGGAATGTGAATTGGAACGAAATCGCCAATAGATAAGACCATTTTACAATTTGGGCCCAAGTTAGAAGCAGAGCCTAAGGTGTAAATTATCGATAGTCCATATCTCGGAAACTATAAGAGATAATGCAATTTGGCAACCGGCAATGTAATTAGCATGCCGAATATTACTTGGAATGTGAATTGGAACGAAATCGCCAATAGATAAGACCATTTTACAATTTGGGCCCAAGTTATAAGCAGAGCCTAAGGTGTAAATTATCGATAGTCCATATCTCGGAAACTATAAGGGATAATGCAATTTGGCAACCGGCAATGTAATTAGCATGCCGAATATTACTTGGAATGTGAATTGGAACGAAATCGCCAATAGATAAGACCATTTTACAATTTGGGCCCAAGTTAGAAGCAGAGCCTAAGGTGTAAATTATCGATAGTCCATATCTCGGAAACTATAAGAGATAATGCAATTTGGCAACCGGCAATGTAATTAGCATGCCGAATATTACTTGGAATGTGAATTGGAACGAAATCGCCAATAGATAAGACCATTTTACAATTTGGGCCCAAGTTAGAAGCAGAGCCTATGGTGTAAATTATCGATAGTCCATATCTCGGAAACTATAAGAGATAATGCAATTTGGCAACCGGCAATGTAATTAGCATGCCGAATATTACTTGGAATGTGAATTGGAACGATATCGCCAATAGATAAGACCATTTTACAATTTGGGCCCAAGTTAGAAGCAGAGCCTAAGGTGTAAATTATCGATAGTCCATATCTCGGAAACTATAAGAGATAATGCAATTTGGCAACCGGCAATGTAATTAGCATGCCGAATATTACTTGGAATGTGAATTGGAACGAAATCGCCAATAGGTAAGACCATTTTACAATTTGGGCCCAAGTTAGAAGCAGAGCCTAAGGTGTAAATTATCGATAGTCCATATCTCGGAAACTATAAGAGATAATTCAATTTGGCAACCGGCAGTGTAATTAGCATGCCGAATATTACTTGGAATGTGAATTGGAACGAAATCGCCAATAGATAAGACCATTTTACAATTTGGGCCCAAGTTAGAAGCAGAGCCTAAGGTGTAAATTATCGATAGTCCATATCTCGGAAACTATAAGAGATAATGCAATTTGGCAACCGGCAATGTAATTAGCATGCCGAATATTACTTGGAATGTGAATTGGAACGAAATCGCCAATAGGTAAGACCATTTTACAATTTGGGCCCAAGTTAGAAGCAGAGCCTAAGGTGTAAATTATCGATAGTCCATATCTCGGAAACTATAAGAGATAATTCAATTTGGCAACCGGCAATGTAATTAGCATGCCGAATATTACTTGGAATGTGAATTGGAACGAAATCGCCAATAGATAAGACCATTTTACAATTTGGGCCCAAGCTAGAAGCTGAGCCTAAGGTGTAAATTATCGATAGTCCATATCTCGGAAACTATAAGAGATAATGCAATTTGGCAACCGGCAATGTAATTAGCATGCCGAATATTACTTGGAATGTGAATTGGAACGAAATCGCCAATAGATAAGACCATTTTACAATTTGGGCCCAAGTTAGAAGCAGAGCCTAAGGTATAAATTATCGATAGTCCATATCTCGGAAACTATAAGAGATAATGCAATTTGGCAACCGGCAATGTAATTAGCATGCCGAATATTACTTGGAATGTGAATTGGAACGGAATCGCCAAAAGATAAGACCATTTTACAATTTGGGCCCAAGTTAGAAGCAGAGCCTATGGTGTAAATTATCGATAGTCCATATCTCGGAAACTATAAGAGATAATGCAATTTGGCAACCGGCAATGTAATTAGCATGCCGAATATTACTTGGAATGTGAATTGGAAAGAAATCGCCAATAGATAAGACCATTTTACAATTTGGGCCCAAGTTAGAAGCAGAGCCTAAGGTGTAAATTATCGATAGTCCATATCTCGGAAACTATAAGAGATAATGCAATTTGGCAACCGGCAATGTAATTAGCATGCCGAATATTACTTGGAATGTGAATTGGAACGAAATCGCCAATAGATAAGATCATTTTACAATTTGGGCCCAAGTTAGAAGCAGAGCCTAAGGTGTAAATTATCGATAGTCCATATCTCGGAAACTATAAGAGATAATGCAATTTGGCAACCGGCAATGTAATTAGCATGCCGAATATTACTTGGAATGTGAATTGGAACGAAATCGCCAATAGATAAGACCATTTTACAATTTGGGCCCAAGTTAGAAGCAGAGCCTAAGGTGTAAATTATCGATAGTCCATATCTCGGAAACTATAAGAGATAATGCAATTTGGCAACCGGCAATGTAATTAGCATGCCGAATATTACTTGGAATGTGAATTGGAACGAAATCGCCAATAGATAAGACCATTTTACAATTTGGGCCCAAGTTAGAAGCAGAGCCTAAGGTGTAAATTATCGATAGTCCATATCTCGGAAACTATAAGAGATAATGCAATTTGGCAACCGGCAATGTAATTAGCATGCCGAATATTACTTGGAATGTGAATTGGAACGAAATCGCCAATAGGTAAGGCCATTTTACAATTTGGGCCCAAGTTAGAAGCAGAGCCTAAGGTGTAAATTATCGATAGTCCATATCTCGGAAACTATAAGAGATAATTCAATTTGGCAACCGGCAATGTAATTATCATGCCGAATATTACTTGGAATGTGAATTGGAACGAAATCGCCAATAGATAAGACCATTTTACAATTTGGGCCCAAGTTAGAAGCAGAGCCTAAGGTGTAAATTATCGATAGTCCATATCTCGGAAACTATAAGAGATAATGCAATTTGGCAACCGGCAATGTAATTAGCATGCCGAATATTACTTGGAATGTGAATTGGAACGAAATCGCCAATAGATAAGACCATTTTACAATTTGGGCCCAAGTTATAAGCAGAGCCTAAGGTGTAAATTATCGATAGTCCATATCTCGGAAACTATAAGGGATAATGCAATTTGGCAACCGGCAATGTAATTAGCATGCCGAATATTACTTGGAATGTGAATTGGAACGAAATCGCCAATAGATAAGACCATTTTACAATTTGGGCCCAAGTTAGAAGCAGAGCCTAAGGTGTAAATTATCGATAGTCCATATCTCGGAAACTATAAGAGATAATGCAATTTGGCAACCGGCAATGTAATTAGCATGCCGAATATTACTTGGAATGTGAATTGGAACGAAATCGCCAATAGATAAGACCATTTTACAATTTGGGCCCAAGTTAGAAGCAGAGCCTATGGTGTAAATTATCGATAGTCCATATCTCGGAAACTATAAGAGATAATGCAATTTGGCAACCGGCAATGTAATTAGCATGCCGAATATTACTTGGAATGTGAATTGGAACGATATCGCCAATAGATAAGACCATTTTACAATTTGGGCCCAAGTTAGAAGCAGAGCCTAAGGTGTAAATTATCGATAGTCCATATCTCGGAAACTATAAGAGATAATGCAATTTGGCAACCGGCAATGTAATTAGCATGCCGAATATTACTTGGAATGTGAATTGGAACGAAATCGCCAATAGGTAAGACCATTTTACAATTTGGGCCCAAGTTAGAAGCAGAGCCTAAGGTGTAAATTATCGATAGTCCATATCTCGGAAACTATAAGAGATAATTCAATTTGGCAACCGGCAGTGTAATTAGCATGCCGAATATTACTTGGAATGTGAATTGGAACGAAATCGCCAATAGATAAGACCATTTTACAATTTGGGCCCAAGTTAGAAGCAGAGCCTAAGGTGTAAATTATCGATAGTCCATATCTCGGAAACTATAAGAGATAATGCAATTTGGCAACCGGCAATGTAATTAGCATGCCGAATATTACTTGGAATGTGAATTGGAACGAAATCGCCAATAGGTAAGACCATTTTACAATTTGGGCCCAAGTTAGAAGCAGAGCCTAAGGTGTAAATTATCGATAGTCCATATCTCGGAAACTATAAGAGATAATTCAATTTGGCAACCGGCAATGTAATTAGCATGCCGAATATTACTTGGAATGTGAATTGGAACGAAATCGCCAATAGATAAGACCATTTTACAATTTGGGCCCAAGCTAGAAGCTGAGCCTAAGGTGTAAATTATCGATAGTCCATATCTCGGAAACTATAAGAGATAATGCAATTTGGCAACCGGCAATGTAATTAGCATGCCGAATATTACTTGGAATGTGAATTGGAACGAAATCGCCAATAGATAAGACCATTTTACAATTTGGGCCCAAGTTAGAAGCAGAGCCTAAGGTATAAATTATCGATAGTCCATATCTCGGAAACTATAAGAGATAATGCAATTTGGCAACCGGCAATGTAATTAGCATGCCGAATATTACTTGGAATGTGAATTGGAACGGAATCGCCAAAAGATAAGACCATTTTACAATTTGGGCCCAAGTTAGAAGCAGAGCCTATGGTGTAAATTATCGATAGTCCATATCTCGGAAACTATAAGAGATAATGCAATTTGGCAACCGGCAATGTAATTAGCATGCCGAATATTACTTGGAATGTGAATTGGAAAGAAATCGCCAATAGATAAGACCATTTTACAATTTGGGCCCAAGTTAGAAGCAGAGCCTAAGGTGTAAATTATCGATAGTCCATATCTCGGAAACTATAAGAGATAATGCAATTTGGCAACCGGCAATGTAATTAGCATGCCGAATATTACTTGGAATGTGAATTGGAACGAAATCGCCAATAGATAAGATCATTTTACAATTTGGGCCCAAGTTAGAAGCAGAGCCTAAGGTGTAAATTATCGATAGTCCATATCTCGGAAACTATAAGAGATAATGCAATTTGGCAACCGGCAATGTAATTAGCATGCCGAATATTACTTGGAATGTGAATTGGAACGAAATCGCCAATAGATAAGACCATTTTACAATTTGGGCCCAAGTTAGAAGCAGAGCCTAAGGTGTAAATTATCGATAGTCCATATCTCGGAAACTATAAGAGATAATGCAATTTGGCAACCGGCAATGTAATTAGCATGCCGAATATTACTTGGAATGTGAATTGGAACGAAATCGCCAATAGATAAGACCATTTTACAATTTGGGCCCAAGTTAGAAGCAGAGCCTAAGGTGTAAATTATCGATAGTCCATATCTCGGAAACTATAAGAGATAATGCAATTTCGCAACCGGCAATGTAATTAGCGTGCCGAATATTACTTGGAGTGTGAATTGGAACGAAATCGCCAATAGATAAGACCATTTTATAATTTGGGCCCAAGTTAGAAGCAGAGCCTAAGGTGTAAATTATCGATAGTCCATATCTCGGAAACTATAAGAGATAATGCAATTTGGCAACCGGCAATGTAATTAGCATGCCGAATATTACTTGGAATGTGAATTGGAACGAAATCGCCAATAGATAAGACCATTTTACAATTTGGGCCCAAGTTAGAAGCAGAGCCTAAGGTGTAAATTATCGATAGTCCATATCTCGGAAACTATAAGAGATAATGCAATTTGGCAACCGGCAATGTAATTAGCATGCCGAATATTACTTGGAATGTGAATTGCAACGAAATCGCCAATAGATAAGACCATTTTACAATTTGGGCCCAAGTTAGAAGCAGAGCCTAAGGTGTAAATTATCGATAGTCCATATCTCGGAAACTATAAGAGATAATGCAATTTGGCAACCGGCAATGTAATTAGCATGCCGAATATTACTTGGAATGTGAATTGGAACGAAATCGCCAATAGATAAGACCATTTTACAATTTGGGCCCAAGTTAGAAGCAGAGCCTAAGGTGTAAATTATTGATAGTCCATATCTCGGAAACTGTAAGAGATAATGCAATTTCGCAACCGGCAATATAATTAGCATGCCGAATATCACTTGGAATGTGAATTGGGACGAAATCGCCAATAGATAAGACCATTTTACAATTTGGGCCCAAGTTAGAAGCAGAGCCTAAGGTGTAAATTATCGATAGTCCATATCTCGGAAACTATAAGAGATAATGCAATTTGGCAACCGGCAATGTAATTAGCATGCCGAATATTACTTGGAATGTGAATTGGAACGAAATCGCCAATAGATAAGACCATTTTACAATTTGGGCCCAAGTTAGAAGCAGAGCCTAAGGTGTAAATTATCGATAGTCCATATCTCGGAAACTATAAGAGATAATGCAATTTGGCAACCGGCAATGTAATTAGCATGCCGAATATTACTTGGAATGTGAATTGGAACGAAATCGCCAATAGATAAGACCATTTTACAATTTGGGCCCAAGTTAGAAGCAGAGCCTAAGGTGTAAATTATCGATAGTCCATATCTCGGAAACTATAAGAGATAATGCAATTTGGCAACCGGCAATGTAATTAGCATGCCGAATATTACTTGGAATGTGAATTGGAACGAAATCGCCAATAGATAAGACCATTTTACAATTTGGGCCCAAGTTAGAAGCAGAGCCTAAGGTGTAAATTATCGATAGTCCATATCTCGGAAACTATAAGAGATAATTCAATTTGGCAACCGGCAATGTAATTAGCATGCCGAATATTACTTGGAATGTGAATTGGAACGAAATCGCCAATAGATAAGACCATTTTACAATTTGGGCCCAAGCTAGAAGCTGAGCCTAAGGTGTAAATTATCGATAGTCCATATCTCGGAAACTATAAGAGATAATGCAATTTGGCAACCGGCAATGTAATTAGCATGCCGAATATTACTTGGAATGTGAATTGGAACGAAATCGCCAATAGATAAGACCATTTTACAATTTGGGCCCAAGTTAGAAGCAGAGCCTAAGGTATAAATTATCGATAGTCCATATCTCGGAAACTATAAGAGATAATGCAATTTGGCAACCGGCAATGTAATTAGCATGCCGAATATTACTTGGAATGTGAATTGGAACGAAATCGCCAAAAGATAAGACCATTTTACAATTTGGGCCCAAGTTAGAAGCAGAGCCTATGGTGTAAATTATCGATAGTCCATATCTCGGAAACTATAAGAGATAATGCAATTTGGCAACCGGCAATGTAATTAGCATGCCGAATATTACTTGGAATGTGAATTGGAACGAAATCGCCAATAGATAAGACCATTTTACAATTTGGGCCCAAGTTAGAAGCAGAGCCTAAGGTGTAAATTATCGATAGTCCATATCTCGGAAACTATAAGAGATAATGCAATTTGGCAACCGGCAATGTAATTAGCATGCCGAATATTACTTGGAATGTGAATTGGAAGGAAATCGCCAATAGATAAGATCATTTTACAATTTGGGCCCAAGTTAGAAGCAGAGCCTAAGGTGTAAATTATCGATAGTCCATATCTCGGAAACTATAAGAGATAATGCAATTTGGCAACCGGCAATGTAATTAGCATGCCGAATATTACTTGGAATGTGAATTGGAACGAAATCGCCAATAGATAAGACCATTTTACAATTTGGGCCCAAGTTAGAAGCAGAGCCTAAGGTGTAAATTATCGATAGTCCATATCTCGGAAACTATAAGAGATAATGCAATTTGGCAACCGGCAATGTAATTAGCATGCCGAATATTACTTGGAATGTGAATTGGAACGAAATCGCCAATAGATAAGACCATTTTACAATTTGGGCCCAAGTTAGAAGCAGAGCCTAAGGTGTAAATTATCGATAGTCCATATCTCGGAAACTATAAGAGATAATGCAATTTGGCAACCGGCAATGTAATTAGCATGCCGAATATTACTTGGAATGTGAATTGGAACGAAATCGCCAATAGGTAAGACCATTTTACAATTTGGGCCCAAGTTAGAAGCAGAGCCTAAGGTGTAAATTATCGATAGTCCATATCTCGGAAACTATAAGAGATAATTCAATTTGGCAACCGGCAATGTAATTATCATGCCGAATATTACTTGGAATGTGAATTGGAACGAAATCGCCAATAGATAAGACCATTTTACAATTTGGGCCCAAGTTAGAAGCAGAGCCTAAGGTGTAAATTATCGATAGTCCATATCTCGGAAACTATAAGAGATAATGCAATTTGGCAACCGGCAATGTAATTAGCATGCCGAATATTACTTGGAATGTGAATTGGAACGAAATCGCCAATAGATAAGACCATTTTACAATTTGGGCCCAAGTTAGAAGCAGAGCCTAAGGTGTAAATTATCGATAGTCCATATCTCGGAAACTATAAGAGATAATGCAATTTGGCAACCGGCAATGTAATTAGCATGCCGAATATTACTTGGAATGTGAATTGGAACGAAATCGCCAATAGATAAGACCATTTTACAATTTGGGCCCAAGTTAGAAGCAGAGCCTAAGGTGTAAATTATCGATAGTCCATATCTCGGAAACTATAAGAGATAATGCAATTTGGCAACCGGCAATGTAATTAGCATGCCGAATATTACTTGGAATGTGAATTGGAACGAAATCGCCAATAGATAAGACCATTTTACAATTTGGGCCCAAGTTAGAAGCAGAGCCTATGGTGTAAATTATCGATAGTCCATATCTCGGAAACTATAAGAGATAATGCAATTTGGCAACCGGCAATGTAATTAGCATGCCGAATATTACTTGGAATGTGAATTGGAACGGAATCGCCAAAAGATAAGGCCATTTTACAATTTGGGCCCAAGTTAGAAGCAGAGCCTATGGTGTAAATTATCGATAGTCCATATCTCGGAAACTATAAGAGATAATGCAATTTGGCAACCGGCAATGTAATTAGCATGCCGAATATTACTTGGAATGTGAATTGGAACGATATCGCCAATAGATAAGACCATTTTACAATTTGGGCCCAAGTTAGAAGCAGAGCCTAAGGTGTAAATTATCGATAGTCCATATCTCGGAAACTATAAGAGATAATGCAATTTGGCAACCGGCAATGTAATTAGCATGCCGAATATTACTTGGAATGTGAATTGGAACGAAATCGCCAATAGGTAAGACCATTTTACAATTTGGGCCCAAGTTAGAAGCAGAGCCTAAGGTGTAAATTATCGATAGTCCATATCTCGGAAACTATAAGAGATAATTCAATTAGGCAACCGGCAATGTAATTAGCATGCCGAATATTACTTGGAATGTGAATTGGAACGAAATCGCCAATAGATAAGACCATTTTACAATTTGGGCCCAAGTTAGAAGCAGAGCCTAAGGTGTAAATTATCGATAGTCCATATCTCGGAAAATATAAGAGATAATGCAATTTGGCAACCGGCAATGTAATTAGCATGCCGAATATTACTTGGAATGTGAATTGGAACGAAATCGCCAATAGATAAGACCATTTTACAATTTGGGCCCAAGTTAGAAGCAGAGCCTAAGGTGTAAATTATCGATAGTCCATATCTCGGAAACTATAAGAGATAATGCAATTTGGCAACCGGCAATGTAATTAGCATGCCGAATATTACTTGGAATGTGAATTGGAACGAAATCGCCAATAGGTAAGACCATTTTACAATTTGGGCCCAAGTTAGAAGCAGAGCCTAAGGTGTAAATTATCGATAGTCCATATCTCGGAAACTATAAGAGATAATTCAATTTGGCAACCGGCAATGTAATTAGCATGCCGAATATTACTTGGAATGTGAATTGGAACGAAATCGCCAATAGATAAGACCATTTTACAATTTGGGCCCAAGCTAGAAGCTGAGCCTAAGGTGTAAATTATCGATAGTCCATATCTCGGAAACTATAAGAGATAATGCAATTTGGCAACCGGCAATGTAATTAGCATGCCGAATATTACTTGGATTGTGAATTGGAACGAAATCGCCAATAGATAAGACCATTTTACAATTTGGGCCCAAGTTAGAAGCAGAGCCTAAGGTATAAATTATCGATAGTCCATATCTCGGAAACTATAAGAGATAATGCAATTTGGCAACCGGCAATGTAATTAGCATGCCGAATATTACTTGGAATGTGAATTGGAACGGAATCGCCAAAAGATAAGACCATTTTACAATTTGGGCCCAAGTTAGAAGCAGAGCCTATGGTGTAAATTATCGATAGTCCATATCTCGGAAACTATAAGAGATAATGCAATTTGGCAACCGGCAATGTAATTAGCATGCCGAATATTACTTGGAATGTGAATTGGAAAGAAATCGCCAATAGATAAGACCATTTTACAATTTGGGCCCAAGTTAGAAGCAGAGCCTAAGGTGTAAATTATCGATAGTCCATATCTCGGAAACTATAAGAGATAATGCAATTTGGCAACCGGCAATATAATTAGCATGCCGAATATTACTTGGAATGTGAATTGGAACGAAATCGCCAATAGATAAGATCATTTTACAATTTGGGCCCAAGTTAGAAGCAGAGCCTAAGGTGTAAATTATCGATAGTCCATATCTCGGAAACTATAAGAGATAATGCAATTTGGCAACCGGCAATGTAATTAGCATGCCGAATATTACTTGGAATGTGAATTGGAACGAAATCGCCAATAGATAAGACCATTTTACAATTTGGGCCCAAGTTAGAAGCAGAGCCTAAGGTATAAATTATCGATAGTCCATATCTCGGAAACTATAAGAGATAATGCAATTTGGCAACCGGCAATGTAATTAGCATGCCGAATATTACTTGGAATGTGAATTGGAACGGAATCGCCAAAAGATAAGACCATTTTACAATTTGGGCCCAAGTTAGAAGCAGAGCCTATGGTGTAAATTATCGATAGTCCATATCTCGGAAACTATAAGAGATAATGCAATTTGGCAACCGGCAATGTAATTAGCATGCCGAATATTACTTGGAATGTGAATTGGAAAGAAATCGCCAATAGATAAGACCATTTTACAATTTGGGCCCAAGTTAGAAGCAGAGCCTAAGGTGTAAATTATCGATAGTCCATATCTCGGAAACTATAAGAGATAATGCAATTTGGCAACCGGCAATGTAATTAGCATGCCGAATATTACTTGGAATGTGAATTGGAACGAAATCGCCAATAGATAAGATCATTTTACAATTTGGGCCCAAGTTAGAAGCAGAGCCTAAGGTGTAAATTATCGATAGTCCATATCTCGGAAACTATAAGAGATAATGCAATTTGGCAACCGGCAATGTAATTAGCATGCCGAATATTACTTGGAATGTGAATTGGAACGAAATCGCCAATAGATAAGACCATTTTACAATTTGGGCCCAAGTTAGAAGCAGAGCCTAAGGTGTAAATTATCGATAGTCCATATCTCGGAAACTATAAGAGATAATGCAATTTGGCAACCGGCAATGTAATTAGCATGCCGAATATTACTTGGAATGTGAATTGGAACGAAATCGCCAATAGATAAGACCATTTTACAATTTGGGCCCAAGTTAGAAGCAGAGCCTAAGGTGTAAATTATCGATAGTCCATATCTCGGAAACTATAAGAGATAATGCAATTTCGCAACCGGCAATGTAATTAGCGTGCCGAATATTACTTGGAGTGTGAATTGGAACGAAATCGCCAATAGATAAGACCATTTTATAATTTGGGCCCAAGTTAGAAGCAGAGCCTAAGGTGTAAATTATCGATAGTCCATATCTCGGAAACTATAAGAGATAATGCAATTTGGCAACCGGCAATGTAATTAGCATGCCGAATATTACTTGGAATGTGAATTGGAACGAAATCGCCAATAGATAAGACCATTTTACAATTTGGGCCCAAGTTAGAAGCAGAGCCTAAGGTGAAAATTATCGATAGTCCATATCTCGGAAACTATAAGAGATAATGCAATTTGGCAACCGGCAATGTAATTAGCATGCCGAATATTACTTGGAATGTGAATTGCAACGAAATCGCCAATAGATAAGACCATTTTACAATTTGGGCCCAAGTTAGAAGCAGAGCCTAAGGTGTAAATTATCGATAGTCCATATCTCGGAAACTATAAGAGATAATGCAATTTGGCAACCGGCAATGTGATTAGCATGCCGAATATTACTTGGAATGTGAATTGGAACGAAATCGCCAATAGATAAGACCATTTTACAATTTGGGCCCAAGTTAGAAGCAGAGCCTAAGGTGTAAATTATTGATAGTCCATATCTCGGAAACTGTAAGAGATAATGCAATTTCGCAACCGGCAATATAATTAGCATGCCGAATATCACTTGGAATGTGAATTGGGACGAAATCGCCAATAGATAAGACCATTTTACAATTTGGGCCCAAGTTAGAAGCAGAGCCTAAGGTGTAAATTATCGATAGTCCATATCTCGGAAACTATAAGAGATAATGCAATTTGGCAACCGGCAATGTAATTAGCATGCCGAATATTACTTGGAATGTGAATTGGAACGAAATCGCCAATAGATAAGACCATTTTACAATTTGGGCCCAAGTTAGAAGCAGAGCCTAAGGTGTAAATTATCGATAGTCCATATCTCGGAAACTATAAGAGATAATGCAATTTGGCAACCGGCAATGTAATTAGCATGCCGAATATTACTTGGAATGTGAATTGGAACGAAATCGCCAATAGATAAGACCATTTTACAATTTGGGCCCAAGTTAGAAGCAGAGCCTAAGGTGTAAATTATCGATAGTCCATATCTCGGAAACTATAAGAGATAATGCAATTTGGCAACCGGCAATGTAATTAGCATGCCGAATATTACTTGGAATGTGAATTGGAACGAAATCGCCAATAGATAAGACCATTTTACAATTTGGGCCCAAGTTAGAAGCAGAGCCTAAGGTGTAAATTATCGATAGTCCATATCTCGGAAACTATAAGAGATAATTCAATTTGGCAACCGGCAATGTAATTAGCATGCCGAATATTACTTGGAATGTGAATTGGAACGAAATCGCCAATAGATAAGACCATTTTACAATTTGGGCCCAAGCTAGAAGCTGAGCCTAAGGTGTAAATTATCGATAGTCCATATCTCGGAAACTATAAGAGATAATGCAATTTGGCAACCGGCAATGTAATTAGCATGCCGAATATTACTTGGAATGTGAATTGGAACGAAATCGCCAAAAGATAAGACCATTTTACAATTTGGGCCCAAGTTAGAAGCAGAGCCTATGGTGTAAATTATCGATAGTCCATATCTCGGAAACTATAAGAGATAATGCAATTTGGCAACCGGCAATGTAATTAGCATGCCGAATATTACTTGGAATGTGAATTGGAACGAAATCGCCAATAGATAAGACCATTTTACAATTTGGGCCCAAGTTAGAAGCAGAGCCTAAGGTGTAAATTATCGATAGTCCATATCTCGGAAACTATAAGAGATAATGCAATTTGGCAACCGGCAATGTAATTAGCATGCCGAATATTACTTGGAATGTGAATTGGAACGAAATCGCCAATAGATAAGATCATTTTACAATTTGGGCCCAAGTTAGAAGCAGAGCCTAAGGTGTAAATTATCGATAGTCCATATCTCGGAAACTATAAGAGATAATGCAATTTGGCAACCGGCAATGTAATTAGCATGCCGAATATTACTTGGAATGTGAATTGGAACGAAATCGCCAATAGATAAGACCATTTTACAATTTGGGCCCAAGTTAGAAGCAGAGCCTAAGGTGTAAATTATCGATAGTCCATATCTCGGAAACTATAAGAGATAATGCAATTTGGCAACCGGCAATGTAATTAGCATGCCGAATATTTCTTGGAATGTGAATTGGAACGAAATCGCCAATAGATAAGACCATTTTACAATTTGGGCCCAAGTTAGAAGCAGAGCCTAAGGTGTAAATTATCGATAGTCCATATCTCGGAAACTATAAGAGATAATGCAATTTGGCAACCGGCAATGTAATTAGCATGCCGAATATTACTTGGAATGTGAATTGGAACGAAATCGCCAATAGATAAGACCATTTTACAATTTGGGCCCAAGTTAGAAGCAGAGCCTAAGGTGTAAATTATCGATAGTCCATATCTCGGAAACTATAAGAGATAATGCAATTTGGCAACCGGCAATGTAATTAGCATGCCGAATATTACTTGGAATGTGAATTGGAACGAAATCGCCAATAGGTAAGACCATTTTACAATTTGGGCCCAAGTTAGAAGCAGAGCCTAAGGTGTAAATTATCGATAGTCCATATCTCGGAAACTATAAGAGATAATTCAATTTGGCAACAGGCAATGTAATTATCATGCCGAATATTACTTGGAATGTGAATTGGAACGAAATCGCCAATAGATAAGACCATTTTACAATTTGGGCCCAAGTTAGAAGCAGAGCCTAAGGTGTAAATTATCGATAGTCCATATCTCGGAAACTATAAGAGATAATGCAATTTGGCAACCGGCAATGTAATTAGCATGCCGAATATTACTTGGAATGTGAATTGGAACGAAATCGCCAATAGATAAGACCATTTTACAATTTGGGCCCAAGTTAGAAGCAGAGCCTAAGGTGTAAATTATCGATAGTCCATATCTCGGAAACTATAAGAGATAATGCAATTTGGCAACCGGCAATGTAATTAGCATGCCGAATATTACTTGGAATGTGAATTGGAACGAAATCGCCAATAGATAAGACCATTTTACAATTTGGGCCCAAGTTAGAAGCAGAGCCTAAGGTGTAAATTATCGATAGTCCATATCTCGGAAACTATAAGAGATAATGCAATTTGGCAACCGGCAATGTAATTAGCATGCCGAATGTTACTTGGAATGTGAATTGGAACGAAATCGCCAATAGATAAGACCATTTTACAATTTGGGCCCAAGTTAGAAGCAGAGCCTATGGTGTAAATTATCGATAGTCCATATCTCGGAAACTATAAGAGATAATGCAATTTGGCAACCGGCAATGTAATTAGCATGCCGAATATTACTTGGAATGTGAATTGGAACGAAATCGCCAAAAGATAAGGCCATTTTACAATTTGGGCCCAAGTTAGAAGCAGAGCCTATGGTGTAAATTATCGATAGTCCATATCTCGGAAACTATAAGAGATAATGCAATTTGGCAACCGGCAATGTAATTAGCATGCCGAATATTACTTGGAATGTGAATTGGAACGATATCGCCAATAGATAAGACCATTTTACAATTTGGGCCCAAGTTAGAAGCAGAGCCTAAGGTGTAAATTATCGATAGTCCATATCTCGGAAACTATAAGAGATAATGCAATTTGGCAACCGGCAATGTAATTAGCATGCCGAATATTACTTGGAATGTGAATTGGAACGAAATCGCCAATAGGTAAGACCATTTTACAATTTGGGCCCAAGTTAGAAGCAGAGCCTAAGGTGTAAATTATCGATAGTCCATATCTCGGAAACTATAAGAGATAATTCAATTTGGCAACCGGCAATGTAATTAGCATGCCGAATATTACTTGGAATGTGAATTGGAACGAAATCGCCAATAGATAAGACCATTTTACAATTTGGGCCCAAGTTAGAAGCAGAGCCTAAGGTGTAAATTATCGATAGTCCATATCTCGGAAACTATAAGAGATAATGCAATTTGGCAACCGGCAATGTAATTAGCATGCCGAATATTACTTGGAATGTGAATTGGAACGAAATCGCCAATAGATAAGACCATTTTACAATTTGGGCCCAAGTTAGAAGCAGAGCCTAAGGTGTAAATTATCGATAGTCCATATCTCGGAAACTATAAGAGATAATGCAATTTGGCAACCGGCAATGTAATTAGCATGCCGAATATTACTTGGAATGTGAATTGGAACGAAATCGCCAATAGGTAAGACCATTTTACAATTTGGGCCCAAGTTAGAAGCAGAGCCTAAGGTGTAAATTATCGATAGTCCATATCTCGGAAACTATAAGAGATAATTCAATTTGGCAACCGGCAATGTAATTAGCATGCCGAATATTACTTGGAATGTGAATTGGAACGAAATCGCCAATAGATAAGACCATTTTACAATTTGGGCCCAAGCTAGAAGCTGAGCCTAAGGTGTAAATTATCGATAGTCCATATCTCGGAAACTATAAGAGATAATGCAATTTGGCAACCGGCAATGTAATTAGCATGCCGAATATTACTTGGAATGTGAATTGGAACGAAATCGCCAATAGATAAGACCATTTTACAATTTGGGCCCAAGTTAGAAGCAGAGCCTAAGGTATAAATTATCGATAGTCCATATCTCGGAAACTATAAGAGATAATGCAATTTGGCAACCGGCAATGTAATTAGCATGCCGAATATTACTTGGAATGTGAATTGGAACGGAATCGCCAAAAGATAAGACCATTTTACAATTTGGGCCCAAGTTAGAAGCAGAGCCTATGGTGTAAATTATCGATAGTCCATATCTCGGAAACTATAAGAGATAATGCAATTTGGCAACCGGCAATGTAATTAGCATGCCGAATATTACTTGGAATGTGAATTGGAAAGAAATCGCCAATAGATAAGACCATTTTACAATTTGGGCCCAAGTTAGAAGCAGAGCCTAAGGTGTAAATTATCGATAGTCCATATCTCGGAAACTATAAGAGATAATGCAATTTGGCAACCGGCAATGTAATTAGCATGCCGAATATTACTTGGAATGTGAATTGGAACGAAATCGCCAATAGATAAGATCATTTTACAATTTGGGCCCAAGTTAGAAGCAGAGCCTAAGGTGTAAATTATCGATAGTCCATATCTCGGAAACTATAAGAGATAATGCAATTTGGCAACCGGCAATGTAATTAGCATGCCGAATATTACTTGGAATGTGAATTGGAACGAAATCGCCAATAGATAAGACCATTTTACAATTTGGGCCCAAGTTAGAAGCAGAGCCTAAGGTGTAAATTATCGATAGTCCATATCTCGGAAACTATAAGAGATAATGCAATTTGGCAACCGGCAATGTAATTAGCATGCCGAATATTACTTGGAATGTGAATTGGAACGAAATCGCCAATAGATAAGACCATTTTACAATTTGGGCCCAAGTTAGAAGCAGAGCCTAAGGTGTAAATTATCGATAGTCCATATCTCGGAAACTATAAGAGATAATGCAATTTCGCAACCGGCAATGTAATTAGCGTGCCGAATATTACTTGGAGTGTGAATTGGAACGAAATCGCCAATAGATAAGACCATTTTATAATTTGGGCCCAAGTTAGAAGCAGAGCCTAAGGTGTAAATTATCGATAGTCCATATCTCGGAAACTATAAGAGATAATGCAATTTGGCAACCGGCAATGTAATTAGCATGCCGAATATTACTTGGAATGTGAATTGGAACGAAATCGCCAATAGATAAGACCATTTTACAATTTGGGCCCAAGTTAGAAGCAGAGCCTAAGGTGTAAATTATCGATAGTCCATATCTCGGAAACTATAAGAGATAATGCAATTTGGCAACCGGCAATGTAATTAGCATGCCGAATATTACTTGGAATGTGAATTGCAACGAAATCGCCAATAGATAAGACCATTTTACAATTTGGGCCCAAGTTAGAAGCAGAGCCTAAGGTGTAAATTATCGATAGTCCATATCTCGGAAACTATAAGAGATAATGCAATTTGGCAACCGGCAATGTAATTAGCATGCCGAATATTACTTGGAATGTGAATTGGAACGAAATCGCCAATAGATAAGACCATTTTACAATTTGGGCCCAAGTTAGAAGCAGAGCCTAAGGTGTAAATTATCGATAGTCCATATCTCGGAAACTATAAGAGATAATGCAATTTGGCAACCGGCAATGTAATTAGCATGCCGAATATTACTTGGAATGTGAATTGGAACGAAATCGCCAATAGATAAGACCATTTTACAATTTGGGCCCAAGTTAGAAGCAGAGCCTAAGGTGTAAATTATCGATAGTCCATATCTCGGAAACTATAAGAGATAATGCAATTTGGCAACCGGCAATGTAATTAGCATGCCGAATATTACTTGGAATGTGAATTGGAACGAAATCGCCAATAGATAAGACCATTTTACAATTTGGGCCCAAGTTAGAAGCAGAGCCTATGGTGTAAATTATCGATAGTCCATATCTCGGAAACTATAAGAGATAATGCAATTTGGCAACCGGCAATGTAATTAGCATGCCGAATATTACTTGGAATGTGAATTGGAACGAAATCGCCAAAAGATAAGGCCATTTTACAATTTGGGCCCAAGTTAGAAGCAGAGCCTATGGTGTAAATTATCGATAGTCCATATCTCGGAAACTATAAGAGATAATGCAATTTGGCAACCGGCAATGTAATTAGCATGCCGAATATTACTTGGAATGTGAATTGGAACGAAATCGCCAATAGATAAGACCATTTTACAATTTGGGCCCAAGTTAGAAGCAGAGCCTAAGGTGTAAATTATCGATAGTCCATATCTCGGAAACTATAAGAGATAATGCAATTTGGCAACCGGCAATGTAATTAGCATGCCGAATATTACTTGGAATGTGAATTGGAACGAAATCGCCAATAGGTAAGACCATTTTACAATTTGGGCCCAAGTTAGAAGCAGAGCCTAAGGTGTAAATTATCGATAGTCCATATCTCGGAAACTATAAGAGATAATTCAATTTGGCAACCGGCAATGTAATTAGCATGCCGAATATTACTTGGAATGTGAATTGGAACGAAATCGCCAATAGATAAGACCATTTTACAATTTGGGCCCAAGTTAGAAGCAGAGCCTAAGGTGTAAATTATCGATAGTCCATATCTCGGAAACTATAAGAGATAATGCAATTTGGCAACCGGCAATGTAATTAGCATGCCGAATATTACTTGGAATGTGAATTGGAACGAAATCGCCAATAGATAAGACCATTTTACAATTTGGGCCCAAGTTAGAAGCAGAGCCTAAGGTGTAAATTATCGATAGTCCATATCTCGGAAACTATAAGAGATAATGCAATTTGGCAACCGGCAATGTAATTATCATGCCGAATATTACTTGGAATGTGAATTGGAACGAAATCGCCAATAGGTAAGACCATTTTACAATTTGGGCCCAAGTTAGAAGCAGAGCCTAAGGTGTAAATTATCGATAGTCCATATCTCGGAAACTATAAGAGATAATTCAATTTGGCAACCGGCAATGTAATTAGCATGCCGAATATTACTTGGAATGTGAATTGGAACGAAATCGCCAATAGATAAGACCATTTTACAATTTGGGCCCAAGCTAGAAGCTGAGCCTAAGGTGTAAATTATCGATAGTCCATATCTCGGAAACTATAAGAGATAATGCAATTTGGCAACCGGCAATGTAATTAGCATGCCGAATATTACTTGGAATGTGAATTGGAACGAAATCGCCAATAGATAAGACCATTTTACAATTTGGGCCCAAGTTAGAAGCAGAGCCTAAGGTATAAATTATCGATAGTCCATATCTCGGAAACTATAAGAGATAATGCAATTTGGCAACCGGCAATGTAATTAGCATGCCGAATATTACTTGGAATGTGAATTGGAACGGAATCGCCAAAAGATAAGACCATTTTACAATTTGGGCCCAAGTTAGAAGCAGAGCCTATGGTGTAAATTATCGATAGTCCATATCTCGGAAACTATAAGAGATAATGCAATTTGGCAACCGGCAATGTAATTAGCATGCCGAATATTACTTGGAATGTGAATTGGAAAGAAATCGCCAATAGATAAGACCATTTTACAATTTGGGCCCAAGTTAGAAGCAGAGCCTAAGGTGTAAATTATCGATAGTCCATATCTCGGAAACTATAAGAGATAATGCAATTTGGCAACCGGCAATGTAATTAGCATGCCGAATATTACTTGGAATGTGAATTGGAACGAAATCGCCAATAGATAAGATCATTTTACAATTTGGGCCCAAGTTAGAAGCAGAGCCTAAGGTGTAAATTATCGATAGTCCATATCTCGGAAACTATAAGAGATAATGCAATTTGGCAACCGGCAATGTAATTAGCATGCCGAATATTACTTGGAATGTGAATTGGAACGAAATCGCCAATAGATAAGACCATTTTACAATTTGGGCCCAAGTTAGAAGCAGAGCCTAAGGTGTAAATTATCGATAGTCCATATCTCGGAAACTATAAGAGATAATGCAATTTGGCAACCGGCAATGTAATTAGCATGCCGAATATTACTTGGAATGTGAATTGGAACGAAATCGCCAATAGATAAGACCATTTTACAATTTGGGCCCAAGTTAGAAGCAGAGCCTAAGGTGTAAATTATCGATAGTCCATATCTCGGAAACTATAAGAGATAATGCAATTTGGCAACCGGCAATGTAATTAGCATGCCGAATATTACTTGGAATGTGAATTGGAACGAAATCGCCAATAGATAAGACCATTTTACAATTTGGGCCCAAGTTAGAAGCAGAGCCTAAGGTGTAAATTATCGATAGTCCATATCTCGGAAACTATAAGAGATAATGCAATTTGGCAACCGGCAATGTAATTAGCATGCCGAATATTACTTGGAATGTGAATTGGAACGAAATCGCCAATAGATAAGACCATTTTACAATTTGGGCCCAAGTTAGAAGCAGAGCCTAAGGTGTAAATTATCGATAGTCCATATCTCGGAAACTATAAGAGATAATGCAATTTGGCAACCGGCAATGTAATTAGCATGCCGAATATTACTTGGAATGTGAATTGGAACGAAATCGCCAATAGATAAGACCATTTTACAATTTGGGCCCAAGTTAGAAGCAGAGCCTATGGTGTAAATTATCGATAGTCCATATCTCGGAAACTATAAGAGATAATGCAATTTGGCAACCGGCAATGTAATTAGCATGCCGAATATTACTTGGAATGTGAATTGGAACGAAATCGCCAAAAGATAAGGCCATTTTACAATTTGGGCCCAAGTTAGAAGCAGAGCCTATGGTGTAAATTATCGATAGTCCATATCTCGGAAACTATAAGAGATAATGCAATTTGGCAACCGGCAATGTAATTAGCATGCCGAATATTACTTGGAATGTGAATTGGAACGATATCGCCAATAGATAAGACCATTTTACAATTTGGGCCCAAGTTAGAAGCAGAGCCTAAGGTGTAAATTATCGATAGTCCATATCTCGGAAACTATAAGAGATAATGCAATTTGGCAACCGGCAATGTAATTAGCATGCCGAATATTACTTGGAATGTGAATTGGAACGAAATCGCCAATAGGTAAGACCATTTTACAATTTGGGCCCAAGTTAGAAGCAGAGCCTAAGGTGTAAATTATCGATAGTCCATATCTCGGAAACTATAAGAGATAATTCAATTTGGCAACCGGCAATGTAATTAGCATGCCGAATATTACTTGGAATGTGAATTGGAACGAAATCGCCAATAGATAAGACCATTTTACAATTTGGGCCCAAGTTAGAAGCAGAGCCTAAGGTGTAAATTATCGATAGTCCATATCTCGGAAACTATAAGAGATAATGCAATTTGGCAACCGGCAATGTAATTAGCATGCCGAATATTACTTGGAATGTGAATTGGAACGAAATCGCCAATAGATAAGACCATTTTACAATTTGGGCCCAAGTTAGAAGCAGAGCCTAAGGTGTAAATTATCGATAGTCCATATCTCGGAAACTATAAGAGATAATGCAATTTGGCAACCGGCAATGTAATTAGCATGCCGAATATTACTTGGAATGTGAATTGGAACGAAATCGCCAATAGGTAAGACCATTTTACAATTTGGGCCCAAGTTAGAAGCAGAGCCTAAGGTGTAAATTATTGATAGTCCATATCTCGGAAACTATAAGAGATAATTCAATTTGGCAACCGGCAATGTAATTAGCATGCCGAATATTACTTGGAATGTGAATTGGAACGAAATCGCCAATAGATAAGACCATTTTACAATTTGGGCCCAAGCTAGAAGCTGAGCCTAAGGTGTAAATTATCGATAGTCCATATCTCGGAAACTATAAGAGATAATGCAATTTGGCAACCGGCAATGTAATTAGCATGCCGAATATTACTTGGAATGTGAATTGGAACGAAATCGCCAATAGATAAGACCATTTTACAATTTGGGCCCAAGTTAGAAGCAGAGCCTAAGGTATAAATTATCGATAGTCCATATCTCGGAAACTATAAGAGATAATGCAATTTGGCAACCGGCAATGTAATTAGCATGCCGAATATTACTTGGAATGTGAATTGGAACGGAATCGCCAAAAGATAAGACCATTTTACAATTTGGGCCCAAGTTAGAAGCAGAGCCTATGGTGTAAATTATCGATAGTCCATATCTCGGAAACTATAAGAGATAATGCAATTTGGCAACCGGCAATGTAATTAGCATGCCGAATATTACTTGGAATGTGAATTGGAAAGAAATCGCCAATAGATAAGACCATTTTACAATTTGGGCCCAAGTTAGAAGCAGAGCCTAAGGTGTAAATTATCGATAGTCCATATCTCGGAAACTATAAGAGATAATGCAATTTGGCAACCGGCAATGTAATTAGCATGCCGAATATTACTTGGAATGTGAATTGGAACGAAATCGCCAATAGATAAGATCATTTTACAATTTGGGCCCAAGTTAGAAGCAGAGCCTAAGGTGTAAATTATCGATAGTCCATATCTCGGAAACTATAAGAGATAATGCAATTTGGCAACCGGCAATGTAATTAGCATGCCGAATATTACTTGGAATGTGAATTGGAACGAAATCGCCAATAGATAAGACCATTTTACAATTTGGGCCCAAGTTAGAAGCAGAGCCTAAGGTGTAAATTATCGATAGTCCATATCTCGGAAACTATAAGAGATAATGCAATTTGGCAACCGGCAATGTAATTAGCATGCCGAATATTACTTGGAATGTGAATTGGAACGAAATCGCCAATAGATAAGACCATTTTACAATTTGGGCCCAAGTTAGAAGCAGAGCCTAAGGTGTAAATTATCGATAGTCCATATCTCGGAAACTATAAGAGATAATGCAATTTCGCAACCGGCAATGTAATTAGCGTGCCGAATATTACTTGGAGTGTAAATTGGAACGAAATCGCCAATAGATAAGACCATTTTATAATTTGGGCCCAAGTTAGAAGCAGAGCCTAAGGTGTAAATTATCGATAGTCCATATCTCGGAAACTATAAGAGATAATGCAATTTGGCAACCGGCAATGTAATTAGCATGCCGAATATTACTTGGAATGTGAATTGGAACGAAATCGCCAATAGATAAGACCATTTTACAATTTGGGCCCAAGTTAGAAGCAGAGCCTAAGGTGTAAATTATCGATAGTCCATATCTCGGAAACTATAAGAGATAATGCAATTTGGCAACCGGCAATGTAATTAGCATGCCGAATATTACTTGGAATGTGAATTGCAACGAAATCGCCAATAGATAAGACCATTTTACAATTTGGGCCCAAGTTAGAAGCAGAGCCTAAGGTGTAAATTATCGATAGTCCATATCTCGGAAACTATAAGAGATAATGCAATTTGGCAACCGGCAATGTAATTAGCATGCCGAATATTACTTGGAATGTGAATTGGAACGAAATCGCCAATAGATAAGACCATTTTACAATTTGGGCCCAAGTTAGAAGCAGAGCCTAAGGTGTAAATTATTGATAGTCCATATCTCGGAAACTATAAGAGATAATGCAATTTCGCAACCGGCAATATAATTAGCATGCCGAATATCACTTGGAATGTGAATTGGGACGAAATCGCCAATAGATAAGACCATTTTACAATTTGGGCCCAAGTTAGAAGCAGAGCCTAAGGTGTAAATTATCGATAGTCCATATCTCGGAAACTATAAGAGATAATGCAATTTGGCAACCGGCAATGTAATTAGCATGCCGAATATTACTTGGAATGTGAATTGGAACGAAATCGCCAATAGATAAGACCATTTTACAATTTGGGCCCAAGTTAGAAGCAGAGCCTAAGGTGTAAATTATCGATAGTCCATATCTCGGAAACAATAAGAGATAATGCAATTTGGCAACCGGCAATGTAATTAGCATGCCGAATATTACTTGGAATGTGAATTGGAACGAAATCGCCAATAGATAAGACCATTTTACAATTTGGGCCCAAGTTAGAAGCAGAGCCTAAGGTGTAAATTATCGATAGTCCATATCTCGGAAACTATAAGAGATAATGCAATTTGGCAACCGGCAATGTAATTAGCATGCCGAATATTACTTGGAATGTGAATTGGAACGAAATCGCCAATAGATAAGACCATTTTACAATTTGGGCCCAAGTTAGAAGCAGAGCCTAAGGTGTAAATTATCGATAGTCCATATCTCGGAAACTATAAGAGATAATGCAATTTGGCAACCGGCAATGTAATTAGCATGCCGAATATTACTTGGAATGTGAATTGGAACGAAATCGCCAATAGGTAAGACCATTTTACAATTTGGGCCCAAGTTAGAAGCAGAGCCTAAGGTGTAAATTATCGATAGTCCATATCTCGGAAACTATAAGAGATAATTCAATTTGGCAACCGGCAATGTAATTAGCATGCCGAATATTACTTGGAATGTGAATTGGAACGAAATCGCCAATAGATAAGACCATTTTACAATTTGGGCCCAAGCTAGAAGCTGAGCCTAAGGTGTAAATTATCGATAGTCCATATCTCGGAAACTATAAGAGATAATGCAATTTGGCAACCGGCAATGTAATTAGCATGCCGAATATTACTTGGAATGTGAATTGGAACGAAATCGCCAATAGATAAGACCATTTTACAATTTGGGCCCAAGTTAGAAGCAGAGCCTAAGGTATAAATTATCGATAGTCCATATCTCGGAAACTATAAGAGATAATGCAATTTGGCAACCGGCAATGTAATTAGCATGCCGAATATTACTTGGAATGTGAATTGGAACGAAATCGCCAATAGATAAGACCATTTTACAATTTGGGCCCAAGTTAGAAGCAGAGCCTAAGGTGTAAATTATCGATAGTCCATATCTCGGAAACAATAAGAGATAATGCAATTTGGCAACCGGCAATGTAATTAGCATGCCGAATATTACTTGGAATGTGAATTGGAACGAAATCGCCAATAGATAAGACCATTTTACAATTTGGGCCCAAGTTAGAAGCAGAGCCTAAGGTGTAAATTATCGATAGTCCATATCTCGGAAACTATAAGAGATAATGCAATTTGGCAACCGGCAATGTAATTAGCATGCCGAATATTACTTGGAATGTGAATTGGAACGAAATCGCCAATAGATAAGATCATTTTACAATTTGGGCCCAAGTTAGAAGCAGAGCCTAAGGTGTAAATTATCGATAGTCCATATCTCGGAAACAATAAGAGATAATGCAATTTGGCAACCGGCAATGTAATTAGCATGCCGAATATTACTTGGAATGTGAATTGGAACGAAATCGCCAATAGATAAGACCATTTTACAATTTGGGCCCAAGTTAGAAGCAGAGCCTAAGTTGTAAATTATCGATAGTCCATATCTCGGAAACTATAAGAGATAATGCAATTTGGCAACCGGCAATGTAATTAGCATGCCGAATATTACTTGGAATGTGAATTGGAACGAAATCGCCAATAGATAAGACCATTTTACAATTTGGGCCCAAGTTAGAAGCAGAGCCTAAGGTGTAAATTATCGATAGTCCATATCTCGGAAACTATAAGAGATAATGCAATTTCGCAACCGGCAATGTAATTAGCGTGCCGAATATTACTTGGAGTGTGAATTGGAACGAAATCGCCAATAGATAAGACCATTTTATAATTTGTTCCCAAGTTAGAAGCAGAGCCTAAGGTGTAAATTATCGATAGTCCATATCTCGGAAACTATAAGAGATAATGCAATTTGGCAACCGGCAATGTAATTAGCATGCCGAATATTACTTGGAATGTGAATTGGAACGAAATCGCCAATAGATAAGACCATTTTACAATTTGGGCCCAAGTTAGAAGCAGAGCCTAAGGTGTAAATTATCGATAGTCCATATCTCGGAAACTATAAGAGATAATGCAATTTGGCAACCGGCAATGTAATTAGCATGCCGAATATTACTTGGAATGTGAATTGCAACGAAATCGCCAATAGATAAGACCATTTTACAATTTGGGCCCAAGTTAGAAGCAGAGCCTAAGGTGTAAATTATCGATAGTCCATATCTCGGAAACTATAAGAGATAATGCAATTTGGCAACCGGCAATGTAATTAGCATGCCGAATATTACTTGGAATGTGAATTGGAACGAAATCGCCAATAGATAAGACCATTTTACAATTTGGGCCCAAGTTAGAAGCAGAGCCTAAGGTGTAAATTATTGATAGTCCATATCTCGGAAACTATAAGAGATAATGCAATTTCGCAACCGGCAATATAATTAGCATGCCGAATATCACTTGGAATGTGAATTGGGACGAAATCGCCAATAGATAAGACCATTTTACAATTTGGGCCCAAGTTAGAAGCAGAGCCTAAGGTGTAAATTATCGATAGTCCATATCTCGGAAACTATAAGAGATAATGCAATTTGGCAACCGGCAATGTAATTAGCATGCCGAATATTACTTGGAATGTGAATTGGAACGAAATCGCCAATAGATAAGACCATTTTACAATTTGGGCCCAAGTTAGAAGCAGAGCCTAAGGTGTAAATTATCGATAGTCCATATCTCGGAAACTATAAGAGATAATGCAATTTGGCAACCGGCAATGCAATTAGCATGCCGAATATTACTTGGATTGTGAATTGGAACGAAATCGCCAATAGGTAAGACCATTTTACAATTTGGGCCCAAGTTAGAAGCAGAGCCTAAGGTGTAAATTATCAATAGTCCATATCTCGGAAACTATAAGAGATAATTCAATTTGGCAACCGGCAATGTAATTAGCATGCCGAATATTACTTGGAATGTGAATTGGAACGAAATCGCCAATAGATAAGACCATTTTACAATTTGGGCCCAAGTTAGAAGCAGAGCCTAAGGTGTAAATTATCGATAGTCCATATCTCGGAAACTATAAGAGATAATGCAATTTGGCAACCGGCAATGTAATTAGCATGCCGAATATTACTTGGAATGTGAATTGGAACGAAATCGCCAATAGGTAAGACCATTTTACAATTTGGGCCCAAGTTAGAAGCAGAGCCTAAGGTGTAAATTATCGATAGTCCATATCTCGGAAACTATAAGAGATAATTCAATTTGGCAACGGGCAATGTAATTAGCATGCCGAATATTACTTGGAATGTGAATTGGAACGAAATCGCCAATAGATAAGACCATTTTACAATTTGGGCCCAAGTTAGAAGCAGAGCCTAAGGTGTAAATTATCGATAGTCCATATCTCGGAAACTATAAGAGATAATGCAATTTGGCAACCGGCAATGTAATTAGCATGCCGAATATTACTTGGAATGTGAATTGGAACGAAATCGCCAATAGATAAGACCATTTTACAATTTGGGCCCAAGTTAGAAGCAGAGCCTAAGGTGTAAATTATCGATAGTCCATATCTCGGAAACTATAAGAGATAATGCAATTTGGCAACCGGCAATGTAATTAGCATGCCGAATATTACTTGGAATGTGAATTGGAACGAAATCGCCAAAAGATAAGACCATTTTACAATTTGGGCCCAAGTTAGAAGCAGAGCCTATGGTGTAAATTATCGATAGTCCATATCTCGGAAACTATAAGAGATAATGCAATTTGGCAACCGGCAATGTAATTAGCATGCCGAATATTACTTGGAATGTGAATTGGAACGAAATCGCCAATAGATAAGACCATTTTACAATTTGGGCCCAAGTTAGAAGCAGAGCCTAAGGTGTAAATTATCGATAGTCCATATCTCGGAAACTATAAGAGATAATGCAATTTGGCAACCGGCAATGTAATTAGCATGCCGAATATTACTTGGAATGTGAATTGGAACGAAATCGCCAATAGATAAGATCATTTTACAATTTGGGCCCAAGTTAGAAGCAGAGCCTAAGGTGTAAATTATCGATAGTCCATATCTCGGAAACTATAAGAGATAATGCAATTTGGCAACCGGCAATGTAATTAGCATGCCGAATATTACTTGGAATGTGAATTGCAACGAAATCGCCAATAGATAAGACCATTTTACAATTTGGGCCCAAGTTAGAAGCAGAGCCTAAGGTGTAAATTATCGATAGTCCATATCTCGGAAACTATAAGAGATAATGCAATTTGGCAACCGGCAATGTAATTAGCATGCCGAATATTACTTGGAATGTTAATTGGAACGAAATCGCCAATAGATAAGACCATTTTACAATTTGGGCCCAAGTTAGAAGCAGAGCCTAATGTGTAAATTATTGATAGTCCATATCTCGGAAACTATAAGAGATAATGCAATTTGGCAACCGGCAATGTAATTAGCATGCCGAATATTACTTGGAATGTGAATTGGAACGGAATCGCCAAAAGATAAGACCATTTTACAATTTGGGCCCAAGTTAGAAGCAGAGCCTATGGTGTAAATTATCGATAGTCCATATCTCGGAAACTATAAGAGATAATGCAATTTGGCAACCGGCAATGTAATTAGCATGCCGAATATTACTTGGAATGTGAATTGGAAAGAAATCGCCAATAGATAAGACCATTTTACAATTTGGGCCCAAGTTAGAAGCAGAGCCTAAGGTGTAAATTATCGATAGTCCATATCTCGGAAACTATAAGAGATAATGCAATTTGGCAACCGGCAATGTAATTAGCATGCCGAATATTACTTGGAATGTGAATTGGAACGAAATCGCCAATAGATAAGATCATTTTACAATTTGGGCCCAAGTTAGAAGCAGAGCCTAAGGTGTAAATTATCGATAGTCCATATCTCGGAAACTATAAGAGATAATGCAATTTGGCAACCGGCAATGTAATTAGCATGCCGAATATTACTTGGAATGTGAATTGGAACGAAATCGCCAATAGATAAGACCATTTTACAATTTGGGCCCAAGTTAGAAGCAGAGCCTAAGGTGTAAATTATCGATAGTCCATATCTCGGAAACTATAAGAGATAATGCAATTTGGCAACCGGCAATGTAATTAGCATGCCGAATATTACTTGGAATGTGAATTGGAACGAAATCGCCAATAGATAAGACCATTTTACAATTTGGGCCCAAGTTAGAAGCAGAGCCTAAGGTGTAAATTATCGATAGTCCATATCTCGGAAACTATAAGAGATAATGCAATTTCGCAACCGGCAATGTAATTAGCGTGCCGAATATTACTTGGAGTGTGAATTGGAACGAAATCGCCAATAGATAAGACCATTTTATAATTTGGGCCCAAGTTAGAAGCAGAGCCTAAGGTGTAAATTATCGATAGTCCATATCTCGGAAACTATAAGAGATAATGCAATTTGGCAACCGGCAATGTAATTAGCATGCCGAATATTACTTGGAATGTGAATTGGAACGAAATCGCCAATAGATAAGACCATTTTACAATTTGGGCCCAAGTTAGAAGCAGAGCCTAAGGTGTAAATTATCGATAGTCCATATCTCGGAAACTATAAGAGATAATGCAATTTGGCAACCGGCAATGTAATTAGCATGCCGAATATTACTTGGAATGTGAATTGCAACGAAATCGCCAATAGATAAGACCATTTTACAATTTGGGCCCAAGTTAGAAGCAGAGCCTAAGGTGTAAATTATCGATAGTCCATATCTCGGAAACTATAAGAGATAATGCAATTTGGCAACCGGCAATGTGATTAGCATGCCGAATATTACTTGGAATGTGAATTGGAACGAAATCGCCAATAGATAAGACCATTTTACAATTTGGGCCCAAGTTAGAAGCAGAGCCTAAGGTGTAAATTATTGATAGTCCATATCTCGGAAACTGTAAGAGATAATGCAATTTCGCAACCGGCAATATAATTAGCATGCCGAATATCACTTGGAATGTGAATTGGGACGAAATCGCCAATAGATAAGACCATTTTACAATTTGGGCCCAAGTTAGAAGCAGAGCCTAAGGTGTAAATTATCGATAGTCCATATCTCGGAAACTATAAGAGATAATGCAATTTGGCAACCGGCAATGTAATTAGCATGCCGAATATTACTTGGAATGTGAATTGGAACGAAATCGCCAATAGATAAGACCATTTTACAATTTGGGCCCAAGTTAGAAGCAGAGCCTAAGGTGTAAATTATCGATAGTCCATATCTCGGAAACTATAAGAGATAATGCAATTTGGCAACCGGCAATGTAATTAGCATGCCGAATATTACTTGGAATGTGAATTGGAACGAAATCGCCAATAGATAAGACCATTTTACAATTTGGGCCCAAGTTAGAAGCAGAGCCTAAGGTGTAAATTATCGATAGTCCATATCTCGGAAACTATAAGAGATAATGCAATTTGGCAACCGGCAATGTAATTAGCATGCCGAATATTACTTGGAATGTGAATTGGAACGAAATCGCCAATAGATAAGACCATTTTACAATTTGGGCCCAAGTTAGAAGCAGAGCCTAAGGTGTAAATTATCGATAGTCCATATCTCGGAAACTATAAGAGATAATTCAATTTGGCAACCGGCAATGTAATTAGCATGCCGAATATTACTTGGAATGTGAATTGGAACGAAATCGCCAATAGATAAGACCATTTTACAATTTGGGCCCAAGCTAGAAGCAGAGCCTAAGGTGTAAATTATCGATAGTCCATATCTCGGAAACTATAAGAGATAATGCAATTTGGCAACCGGCAATGTAATTAGCATGCCGAATATTACTTGGAATGTGAATTGGAACGAAATCGCCAATAGATAAGACCATTTTACAATTTGGGCCCAAGTTAGAAGCAGAGCCTAAGGTATAAATTATCGATAGTCCATATCTCGGAAACTATAAGAGATAATGCAATTTGGCAACCGGCAATGTAATTAGCATGCCGAATATTACTTGGAATGTGAATTGGAACGAAATCGCCAATAGATAAGACCATTTTACAATTTGGGCCCAAGTTAGAAGCAGAGCCTATGGTGTAAATTATCGATAGTCCATATCTCGGAAACTATAAGAGATAATGCAATTTGGCAACCGGCAATGTAATTAGCATGCCGAATATTACTTGGAATGTGAATTGGAACGAAATCGCCAATAGATAAGACCATTTTACAATTTGGGCCCAAGTTAGAAGCAGAGCCTAAGGTGTAAATTATCGATAGTCCATATCTCGGAAACTATAAGAGATAATGCAATTTGGCAACCGGCAATGTAATTAGCATGCCGAATATTACTTGGAATGTGAATTGGAACGAAATCGCCAATAGATAAGATCATTTTACAATTTGGGCCCAAGTTAGAAGCAGAGCCTAAGGTGTAAATTATCGATAGTCCATATCTCGGAAACTATAAGAGATAATGCAATTTGGCAACCGGCAATGTAATTAGCATGCCGAATATTACTTGGAATGTGAATTGGAACGAAATCGCCAATAGATAAGACCATTTTACAATTTGGGCCCAAGTTAGAAGCAGAGCCTAAGGTGTAAATTATCGATAGTCCATATCTCGGAAACTATAAGAGATAATGCAATTTGGCAACCGGCAATGTAATTAGCATGCCGAATATTACTTGGAATGTGAATTGGAACGAAATCGCCAATAGATAAGACCATTTTACAATTTGGGCCCAAGTTAGAAGCAGAGCCTAAGGTGTAAATTATCGATAGTCCATATCTCGGAAACTATAAGAGATAATGCAATTTGGCAACCGGCAATGTAATTAGCATGCCGAATATTACTTGGAATGTGAATTGGAACGAAATCGCCAATAGATAAGACCATTTTACAATTTGGGCCCAAGTTAGAAGCAGAGCCTAAGGTGTAAATTATCGATAGTCCATATCTCGGAAACTATAAGAGATAATGCAATTTGGCAACCGGCAATGTAATTAGCATGCCGAATATTACTTGGAATGTGAATTGGAACGAAATCGCCAATAGGTAAGACCATTTTACAATTTGGGCCCAAGTTAGAAGCAGAGCCTAAGGTGTAAATTATCGATAGTCCATATCTCGGAAACTATAAGAGATAATTCAATTTGGCAACAGGCAATGTAATTATCATGCCGAATATTACTTGGAATGTGAATTGGAACGAAATCGCCAATAGATAAGACCATTTTACAATTTGGGCCCAAGTTAGAAGCAGAGCCTAAGGTGTAAATTATCGATAGTCCATATCTCGGAAACTATAAGAGATAATGCAATTTGGCAACCGGCAATGTAATTAGCATGCCGAATATTACTTGGAATGTGAATTGGAACGAAATCGCCAATAGATAAGACCATTTTACAATTTGGGCCCAAGTTAGAAGCAGAGCCTAAGGTGTAAATTATCGATAGTCCATATCTCGGAAACTATAAGAGATAATGCAATTTGGCAACCGGCAATGTAATTAGCATGCCGAATATTACTTGGAATGTGAATTGGAACGAAATCGCCAATAGATAAGACCATTTTACAATTTGGGCCCAAGTTAGAAGCAGAGCCTAAGGTGTAAATTATCGATAGTCCATATCTCGGAAACTATAAGAGATAATGCAATTTGGCAACCGGCAATGTAATTAGCATGCCGAATATTACTTGGAATGTGAATTGGAACGAAATCGCCAATAGATAAGACCATTTTACAATTTGGGCCCAAGTTAGAAGCAGAGCCTATGGTGTAAATTATCGATAGTCCATATCTCGGAAACTATAAGAGATAATGCAATTTGGCAACCGGCAATGTAATTAGCATGCCGAATATTACTTGGAATGTGAATTGGAACGAAATCGCCAAAAGATAAGGCCATTTTACAATTTGGGCCCAAGTTAGAAGCAGAGCCTATGGTGTAAATTATCGATAGTCCATATCTCGGAAACTATAAGAGATAATGCAATTTGGCAACCGGCAATGTAATTAGCATGCCGAATATTACTTGGAATGTGAATTGGAACGATATCGCCAATAGATAAGACCATTTTACAATTTGGGCCCAAGTTAGAAGCAGAGCCTAAGGTGTAAATTATCGATAGTCCATATCTCGGAAACTATAAGAGATAATGCAATTTGGCAACCGGCAATGTAATTAGCATGCCGAATATTACTTGGAATGTGAATTGGAACGAAATCGCCAATAGGTAAGACCATTTTACAATTTGGGCCCAAGTTAGAAGCAGAGCCTAAGGTGTAAATTATCGATAGTCCATATCTCGGAAACTATAAGAGATAATTCAATTTGGCAACCGGCAATGTAATTAGCATGCCGAATATTACTTGGAATGTGAATTGGAACGAAATCGCCAATAGATAAGACCATTTTACAATTTGGGCCCAAGTTAGAAGCAGAGCCTAAGGTGTAAATTATCGATAGTCCATATCTCGGAAACTATAAGAGATAATGCAATTTGGCAACCGGCAATGTAATTAGCATGCCGAATATTACTTGGAATGTGAATTGGAACGAAATCGCCAATAGATAAGACCATTTTACAATTTGGGCCCAAGTTAGAAGCAGAGCCTAAGGTGTAAATTATCGATAGTCCATATCTCGGAAACTATAAGAGATAATGCAATTTGGCAACCGGCAATGTAATTAGCATGCCGAATATTACTTGGAATGTGAATTGGAACGAAATCGCCAATAGGTAAGACCATTTTACAATTTGGGCCCAAGTTAGAAGCAGAGCCTAAGGTGTAAATTATCGATAGTCCATATCTCGGAAACTATAAGAGATAATTCAATTTGGCAACCGGCAATGTAATTAGCATGCCGAATATTACTTGGAATGTGAATTGGAACGAAATCGCCAATAGATAAGACCATTTTACAATTTGGGCCCAAGCTAGAAGCTGAGCCTAAGGTGTAAATTATCGATAGTCCATATCTCGGAAACTATAAGAGATAATGCAATTTGGCAACCGGCAATGTAATTAGCATGCCGAATATTACTTGGAATGTGAATTGGAACGAAATCGCCAATAGATAAGACCATTTTACAATTTGGGCCCAAGTTAGAAGCAGAGCCTAAGGTATAAATTATCGATAGTCCATATCTCGGAAACTATAAGAGATAATGCAATTTGACAACCGGCAATGTAATTAGCATGCCGAATATTACTTGGAATGTGAATTGGAACGGAATCGCCAAAAGATAAGACCATTTTACAATTTGGGCCCAAGTTAGAAGCAGAGCCTATGGTGTAAATTATCGATAGTCCATATCTCGGAAACTATAAGAGATAATGCAATTTGGCAACCGGCAATGTAATTAGCATGCCGAATATTACTTGGAATGTGAATTGGAAAGAAATCGCCAATAGATAAGACCATTTTACAATTTGGGCCCAAGTTAGAAGCAGAGCCTAAGGTGTAAATTATCGATAGTCCATATCTCGGAAACTATAAGAGATAATGCAATTTGGCAACCGGCAATGTAATTAGCATGCCGAATATTACTTGGAATGTGAATTGGAACGAAATCGCCAATAGATAAGATCATTTTACAATTTGGGCCCAAGTTAGAAGCAGAGCCTAAGGTGTAAATTATCGATAGTCCATATCTCGGAAACTATAAGAGATAATGCAATTTGGCAACCGGCAATGTAATTAGCATGCCGAATATTACTTGGAATGTGAATTGGAACGAAATCGCCAATAGATAAGACCATTTTACAATTTGGGCCCAAGTTAGAAGCAGAGCCTAAGGTGTAAATTATCGATAGTCCATATCTCGGAAACTATAAGAGATAATGCAATTTGGCAACCGGCAATGTAATTAGCATGCCGAATATTACTTGGAATGTGAATTGGAACGAAATCGCCAATAGATAAGACCATTTTACAATTTGGGCCCAAGTTAGAAGCAGAGCCTAAGGTGTAAATTATCGATAGTCCATATCTCGGAAACTATAAGAGATAATGCAATTTCGCAACCGGCAATGTAATTAGCGTGCCGAATATTACTTGGAGTGTGAATTGGAACGAAATCGCCAATAGATAAGACCATTTTATAATTTGGGCCCAAGTTAGAAGCAGAGCCTAAGGTGTAAATTATCGATAGTCCATATCTCGGAAACTATAAGAGATAATGCAATTTGGCAACCGGCAATGTAATTAGCATGCCGAATATTACTTGGAATGTGAATTGGAACGAAATCGCCAATAGATAAGACCATTTTACAATTTGGGCCCAAGTTAGAAGCAGAGCCTAAGGTGTAAATTATCGATAGTCCATATCTCGGAAACTATAAGAGATAATGCAATTTGGCAACCGGCAATGTAATTAGCATGCCGAATATTACTTGGAATGTGAATTGCAACGAAATCGCCAATAGATAAGACCATTTTACAATTTGGGCCCAAGTTAGAAGCAGAGCCTAAGGTGTAAATTATCGATAGTCCATATCTCGGAAACTATAAGAGATAATGCAATTTGGCAACCGGCAATGTAATTAGCATGCCGAATATTACTTGGAATGTGAATTGGAACGAAATCGCCAATAGATAAGACCATTTTACAATTTGGGCCCAAGTTAGAAGCAGAGCCTAAGGTGTAAATTATCGATAGTCCATATCTCGGAAACTATAAGAGATAATGCAATTTGGCAACCGGCAATGTAATTAGCATGCCGAATATTACTTGGAATGTGAATTGGAACGAAATCGCCAATAGATAAGACCATTTTACAATTTGGGCCCAAGTTAGAAGCAGAGCCTAAGGTGTAAATTATCGATAGTCCATATCTCGGAAACTATAAGAGATAATGCAATTTGGCAACCGGCAATGTAATTAGCATGCCGAATATTACTTGGAATGTGAATTGGAACGAAATCGCCAATAGATAAGACCATTTTACAATTTGGGCCCAAGTTAGAAGCAGAGCCTATGGTGTAAATTATCGATAGTCCATATCTCGGAAACTATAAGAGATAATGCAATTTGGCAACCGGCAATGTAATTAGCATGCCGAATATTACTTGGAATGTGAATTGGAACGAAATCGCCAAAAGATAAGGCCATTTTACAATTTGGGCCCAAGTTAGAAGCAGAGCCTATGGTGTAAATTATCGATAGTCCATATCTCGGAAACTATAAGAGATAATGCAATTTGGCAACCGGCAATGTAATTAGCATGCCGAATATTATTTGGAATGTGAATTGGAACGATATCGCCAATAGATAAGACCATTTTACAATTTGGGCCCAAGTTAGAAGCAGAGCCTAAGGTGTAAATTATCGATAGTCCATATCTCGGAAACTATAAGAGATAATGCAATTTGGCAACCGGCAATGTAATTAGCATGCCGAATATTACTTGGAATGTGAATTGGAACGAAATCGCCAATAGGTAAGACCATTTTACAATTTGGGCCCAAGTTAGAAGCAGAGCCTAAGGTGTAAATTATCGATAGTCCATATCTCGGAAACTATAAGAGATAATTCAATTTGGCAACCGGCAATGTAATTAGCATGCCGAATATTACTTGGAATGTGAATTGGAACGAAATCGCCAATAGATAAGACCATTTTACAATTTGGGCCCAAGTTAGAAGCAGAGCCTAAGGTGTAAATTATCGATAGTCCATATCTCGGAAACTATAAGAGATAATGCAATTTGGCAACCGGCAATGTAATTAGCATGCCGAATATTACTTGGAATGTGAATTGGAACGAAATCGCCAATAGATAAGACCATTTTACAATTTGGGCCCAAGTTAGAAGCAGAGCCTAAGGTGTAAATTATCGATAGTCCATATCTCGGAAACTATAAGAGATAATGCAATTTGGCAACCGGCAATGTAATTAGCATGCCGAATATTACTTGGAATGTGAATTGGAACGAAATCGCCAATAGGTAAGACCATTTTACAATTTGGGCCCAAGTTAGAAGCAGAGCCTAAGGTGTAAATTATCGATAGTCCATATCTCGGAAACTATAAGAGATAATTCAATTTGGCAACCGGCAATGTAATTAGCATGCCGAATATTACTTGGAATGTGAATTGGAACGAAATCGCCAATAGATAAGACCATTTTACAATTTGGGCCCAAGCTAGAAGCTGAGCCTAAGGTGTAAATTATCGATAGTCCATATCTCGGAAACTATAAGAGATAATGCAATTTGGCAACCGGCAATGTAATTAGCATGCCGAATATTACTTGGAATGTGAATTGGAACGAAATCGCCAATAGATAAGACCATTTTACAATTTGGGCCCAAGTTAGAAGCAGAGCCTAAGGTATAAATTATCGATAGTCCATATCTCGGAAACTATAAGAGATAATGCAATTTGGCAACCGGCAATGTAATTAGCATGCCGAATATTACTTGGAATGTGAATTGGAACGGAATCGCCAAAAGATAAGACCATTTTACAATTTGGGCCCAAGTTAGAAGCAGAGCCTATGGTGTAAATTATCGATAGTCCATATCTCGGAAACTATAAGAGATAATGCAATTTGGCAACCGGCAATGTAATTAGCATGCCGAATATTACTTGGAATGTGAATTGGAAAGAAATCGCCAATAGATAAGACCATTTTACAATTTGGGCCCAAGTTAGAAGCAGAGCCTAAGGTGTAAATTATCGATAGTCCATATCTCGGAAACTATAAGAGATAATGCAATTTGGCAACCGGCAATGTAATTAGCATGCCGAATATTACTTGGAATGTGAATTGGAACGAAATCGCCAATAGATAAGATCATTTTACAATTTGGGCCCAAGTTAGAAGCAGAGCCTAAGGTGTAAATTATCGATAGTCCATATCTCGGAAACTATAAGAGATAATGCAATTTGGCAACCGGCAATGTAATTAGCATGCCGAATATTACTTGGAATGTGAATTGGAACGAAATCGCCAATAGATAAGACCATTTTACAATTTGGGCCCAAGTTAGAAGCAGAGCCTAAGGTGTAAATTATCGATAGTCCATATCTCGGAAACTATAAGAGATAATGCAATTTGGCAACCGGCAATGTAATTAGCATGCCGAATATTACTTGGAATGTGAATTGGAACGAAATCGCCAATAGATAAGACCATTTTACAATTTGGGCCCAAGTTAGAAGCAGAGCCTAAGGTGTAAATTATCGATAGTCCATATCTCGGAAACTATAAGAGATAATGCAATTTGGCAACCGGCAATGTAATTAGCATGCCGAATATTACTTGGAATGTGAATTGGAACGAAATCGCCAATAGATAAGACCATTTTACAATTTGGGCCCAAGTTAGAAGCAGAGCCTAAGGTGTAAATTATCGATAGTCCATATCTCGGAAACTATAAGAGATAATGCAATTTGGCAACCGGCAATGTAATTAGCATGCCGAATATTACTTGGAATGTGAATTGGAACGAAATCGCCAATAGATAAGACCATTTTACAATTTGGGCCCAAGTTAGAAGCAGAGCCTAAGGTGTAAATTATCGATAGTCCATATCTCGGAAACTATAAGAGATAATGCAATTTGGCAACCGGCAATGTAATTAGCATGCCGAATATTACTTGGAATGTGAATTGGAACGAAATCGCCAATAGATAAGACCATTTTACAATTTGGGCCCAAGTTAGAAGCAGAGCCTATGGTGTAAATTATCGATAGTCCATATCTCGGAAACTATAAGAGATAATGCAATTTGGCAACCGGCAATGTAATTAGCATGCCGAATATTACTTGGAATGTGAATTGGAACGAAATCGCCAAAAGATAAGGCCATTTTACAATTTGGGCCCAAGTTAGAAGCAGAGCCTATGGTGTAAATTATCGATAGTCCATATCTCGGAAACTATAAGAGATAATGCAATTTGGCAACCGGCAATGTAATTAGCATGCCGAATATTACTTGGAATGTGAATTGGAACGATATCGCCAATAGATAAGACCATTTTACAATTTGGGCCCAAGTTAGAAGCAGAGCCTAAGGTGTAAATTATCGATAGTCCATATCTCGGAAACTATAAGAGATAATGCAATTTGGCAACCGGCAATGTAATTAGCATGCCGAATATTACTTGGAATGTGAATTGGAACGAAATCGCCAATAGGTAAGACCATTTTACAATTTGGGCCCAAGTTAGAAGCAGAGCCTAAGGTGTAAATTATCGATAGTCCATATCTCGGAAACTATAAGAGATAATTCAATTTGGCAACCGGCAATGTAATTAGCATGCCGAATATTACTTGGAATGTGAATTGGAACGAAATCGCCAATAGATAAGACCATTTTACAATTTGGGCCCAAGTTAGAAGCAGAGCCTAAGGTGTAAATTATCGATAGTCCATATCTCGGAAACTATAAGAGATAATGCAATTTGGCAACCGGCAATGTAATTAGCATGCCGAATATTACTTGGAATGTGAATTGGAACGAAATCGCCAATAGATAAGACCATTTTACAATTTGGGCCCAAGTTAGAAGCAGAGCCTAAGGTGTAAATTATCGATAGTCCATATCTCGGAAACTATAAGAGATAATGCAATTTGGCAACCGGCAATGTAATTAGCATGCCGAATATTACTTGGAATGTGAATTGGAACGAAATCGCCAATAGGTAAGACCATTTTACAATTTGGGCCCAAGTTAGAAGCAGAGCCTAAGGTGTAAATTATTGATAGTCCATATCTCGGAAACTATAAGAGATAATTCAATTTGGCAACCGGCAATGTAATTAGCATGCCGAATATTACTTGGAATGTGAATTGGAACGAAATCGAAAATAGATAAGACCATTTTACAATTTGGGCCCAAGCTAGAAGCTGAGCCTAAGGTGTAAATTATCGATAGTCCATATCTCGGAAACTATAAGAGATAATGCAATTTGGCAACCGGCAATGTAATTAGCATGCCGAATATTACTTGGAATGTGAATTGGAACGAAATCGCCAATAGATAAGCCCATTTTACAATTTGGGCCCAAGTTAGAAGCAGAGCCTAAGGTATAAATTATCGATAGTCCATATCTCGGAAACTATAAGAGATAATGCAATTTGGCAACCGGCAATGTAATTAGCATGCCGAATATTACTTGGAATGTGAATTGGAACGGAATCGCCAAAAGATAAGACCATTTTACAATTTGGGCCCAAGTTAGAAGCAGAGCCTATGGTGTAAATTATCGATAGTCCATATCTCGGAAACTATAAGAGATAATGCAATTTGGCAACCGGCAATGTAATTAGCATGCCGAATATTACTTGGAATGTGAATTGGAAAGAAATCGCCAATAGATAAGACCATTTTACAATTTGGGCCCAAGTTAGAAGCAGAGCCTAAGGTGTAAATTATCGATAGTCCATATCTCGGAAACTATAAGAGATAATGCAATTTGGCAACCGGCAATGTAATTAGCATGCCGAATATTACTTGGAATGTGAATTGGAACGAAATCGCCAATAGATAAGATCATTTTACAATTTGGGCCCAAGTTAGAAGCAGAGCCTAAGGTGTAAATTATCGATAGTCCATATCTCGGAAACTATAAGAGATAATGCAATTTGGCAACCGGCAATGTAATTAGCATGCCGAATATTACTTGGAATGTGAATTGGAACGAAATCGCCAATAGATAAGACCATTTTACAATTTGGGCCCAAGTTAGAAGCAGAGCCTAAGGTGTAAATTATCGATAGTCCATATCTCGGAAACTATAAGAGATAATGCAATTTGGCAACCGGCAATGTAATTAGCATGCCGAATATTACTTGGAATGTGAATTGGAACGAAATCGCCAATAGATAAGACCATTTTACAATTTGGGCCCAAGTTAGAAGCAGAGCCTAAGGTGTAAATTATCGATAGTCCATATCTCGGAAACTATAAGAGATAATGCAATTTCGCAACCGGCAATGTAATTAGCGTGCCGAATATTACTTGGAGTGTAAATTGGAACGAAATCGCCAATAGATAAGACCATTTTATAATTTGGGCCCAAGTTAGAAGCAGAGCCTAAGGTGTAAATTATCGATAGTCCATATCTCGGAAACTATAAGAGATAATGCAATTTGGCAACCGGCAATGTAATTAGCATGCCGAATATTACTTGGAATGTGAATTGGAACGAAATCGCCAATAGATAAGACCATTTTACAATTTGGGCCCAAGTTAGAAGCAGAGCCTAAGGTGTAAATTATCGATAGTCCATATCTCGGAAACTATAAGAGATAATGCAATTTGGCAACCGGCAATGTAATTAGCATGCCGAATATTACTTGGAATGTGAATTGCAACGAAATCGCCAATAGATAAGACCATTTTACAATTTGGGCCCAAGTTAGAAGCAGAGCCTAAGGTGTAAATTATCGATAGTCCATATCTCGGAAACTATAAGAGATAATGCAATTTGGCAACCGGCAATGTAATTAGCATGCCGAATATTACTTGGAATGTGAATTGGAACGAAATCGCCAATAGATAAGACCATTTTACAATTTGGGCCCAAGTTAGAAGCAGAGCCTAAGGTGTAAATTATTGATAGTCCATATCTCGGAAACTATAAGAGATAATGCAATTTCGCAACCGGCAATATAATTAGCATGCCGAATATCACTTGGAATGTGAATTGGGACGAAATCGCCAATAGATAAGACCATTTTACAATTTGGGCCCAAGTTAGAAGCAGAGCCTAAGGTGTAAATTATCGATAGTCCATATCTCGGAAACTATAAGAGATAATGCAATTTGGCAACCGGCAATGTAATTAGCATGCCGAATATTACTTGGAATGTGAATTGGAACGAAATCGCCAATAGATAAGACCATTTTACAATTTGGGCCCAAGTTAGAAGCAGAGCCTAAGGTGTAAATTATCGATAGTCCATATCTCGGAAACAATAAGAGATAATGCAATTTGGCAACCGGCAATGTAATTAGCATGCCGAATATTACTTGGAATGTGAATTGGAACGAAATCGCCAATAGATAAGACCATTTTACAATTTGGGCCCAAGTTAGAAGCAGAGCCTAAGGTGTAAATTATCGATAGTCCATATCTCGGAAACTATAAGAGATAATGCAATTTGGCAACCGGCAATGTAATTAGCATGCCGAATATTACTTGGAATGTGAATTGGAACGAAATCGCCAATAGATAAGACCATTTTACAATTTGGGCCCAAGTTAGAAGCAGAGCCTAAGGTGTAAATTATCGATAGTCCATATCTCGGAAACTATAAGAGATAATGCAATTTGGCAACCGGCAATGTAATTAGCATGCCGAATATTACTTGGAATGTGAATTGGAACGAAATCGCCAATAGGTAAGACCATTTTACAATTTGGGCCCAAGTTAGAAGCAGAGCCTAAGGTGTAAATTATCGATAGTCCATATCTCGGAAACTATAAGAGATAATTCAATTTGGCAACCGGCAATGTAATTAGCATGCCGAATATTACTTGGAATGTGAATTGGAACGAAATCGCCAATAGATAAGACCATTTTACAATTTGGGCCCAAGCTAGAAGCTGAGCCTAAGGTGTAAATTATCGATAGTCCATATCTCGGAAACTATAAGAGATAATGCAATTTGGCAACCGGCAATGTAATTAGCATGCCGAATATTACTTGGAATGTGAATTGGAACGAAATCGCCAATAGATAAGACCATTTTACAATTTGGGCCCAAGTTAGAAGCAGAGCCTAAGGTATAAATTATCGATAGTCCATATCTCGGAAACTATAAGAGATAATGCAATTTGGCAACCGGCAATGTAATTAGCATGCCGAATATTACTTGGAATGTGAATTGGAACGAAATCGCCAATAGATAAGACCATTTTACAATTTGGGCCCAAGTTAGAAGCAGAGCCTAAGGTGTAAATTATCGATAGTCCATATCTCGGAAACTATAAGAGATAATGCAATTTGGCAACCGGCAATGTAATTAGCATGCCGAATATTACTTGGAATGTGAATTGGAACGAAATCGCCAATAGATAAGATCATTTTACAATTTGGGCCCAAGTTAGAAGCAGAGCCTAAGGTGTAAATTATCGATAGTCCATATCTCGGAAACAATAAGAGATAATGCAATTTGGCAACCGGCAATGTAATTAGCATGCCGAATATTACTTGGAATGTGAATTGGAACGAAATCGCCAATAGATAAGACCATTTTACAATTTGGGCCCAAGTTAGAAGCAGAGCCTAAGTTGTAAATTATCGATAGTCCATATCTCGGAAACTATAAGAGATAATGCAATTTGGCAACCGGCAATGTAATTAGCATGCCGAATATTACTTGGAATGTGAATTGGAACGAAATCGCCAATAGATAAGACCATTTTACAATTTGGGCCCAAGTTAGAAGCAGAGCCTAAGGTGTAAATTATCGATAGTCCATATCTCGGAAACTATAAGAGATAATGCAATTTCGCAACCGGCAATGTAATTAGCGTGCCGAATATTACTTGGAGTGTGAATTGGAACGAAATCGCCAATAGATAAGACCATTTTATAATTTGTTCCCAAGTTAGAAGCAGAGCCTAAGGTGTAAATTATCGATAGTCCATATCTCGGAAACTATAAGAGATAATGCAATTTGGCAACCGGCAATGTAATTAGCATGCCGAATATTACTTGGAATGTGAATTGGAACGAAATCGCCAATAGATAAGACCATTTTACAATTTGGGCCCAAGTTAGAAGCAGAGCCTAAGGTGTAAATTATCGATAGTCCATATCTCGGAAACTATAAGAGATAATGCAATTTGGCAACCGGCAATGTAATTAGCATGCCGAATATTACTTGGAATGTGAATTGCAACGAAATCGCCAATAGATAAGACCATTTTACAATTTGGGCCCAAGTTAGAAGCAGAGCCTAAGGTGTAAATTATCGATAGTCCATATCTCGGAAACTATAAGAGATAATGCAATTTGGCAACCGGCAATGTAATTAGCATGCCGAATATTACTTGGAATGTGAATTGGAACGAAATCGCCAATAGATAAGACCATTTTACAATTTGGGCCCAAGTTAGAAGCAGAGCCTAAGGTGTAAATTATTGATAGTCCATATCTCGGAAACTATAAGAGATAATGCAATTTCGCAACCGGCAATATAATTAGCATGCCGAATATCACTTGGAATGTGAATTGGGACGAAATCGCCAATAGATAAGACCATTTTACAATTTGGGCCCAAGTTAGAAGCAGAGCCTAAGGTGTAAATTATCGATAGTCCATATCTCGGAAACTATAAGAGATAATGCAATTTGGCAACCGGCAATGTAATTAGCATGCCGAATATTACTTGGAATGTGAATTGGAACGAAATCGCCAATAGATAAGACCATTTTACAATTTGGGCCCAAGTTAGAAGCAGAGCCTAAGGTGTAAATTATCGATAGTCCATATCTCGGAAACTATAAGAGATAATGCAATTTGGCAACCGGCAATGCAATTAGCATGCCGAATATTACTTGGATTGTGAATTGGAACGAAATCGCCAATAGGTAAGACCATTTTACAATTTGGGCCCAAGTTAGAAGCAGAGCCTAAGGTGTAAATTATCAATAGTCCATATCTCGGAAACTATAAGAGATAATTCAATTTGGCAACCGGCAATGTAATTAGCATGCCGAATATTACTTGGAATGTGAATTGGAACGAAATCGCCAATAGATAAGACCATTTTACAATTTGGGCCCAAGTTAGAAGCAGAGCCTAAGGTGTAAATTATCGATAGTCCATATCTCGGAAACTATAAGAGATAATGCAATTTGGCAACCGGCAATGTAATTAGCATGCCGAATATTACTTGGAATGTGAATTGGAACGAAATCGCCAATAGGTAAGACCATTTTACAATTTGGGCCCAAGTTAGAAGCAGAGCCTAAGGTGTAAATTATCGATAGTCCATATCTCGGAAACTATAAGAGATAATTCAATTTGGCAACGGGCAATGTAATTAGCATGCCGAATATTACTTGGAATGTGAATTGGAACGAAATCGCCAATAGATAAGACCATTTTACAATTTGGGCCCAAGTTAGAAGCAGAGCCTAAGGTGTAAATTATCGATAGTCCATATCTCGGAAACTATAAGAGATAATGCAATTTGGCAACCGGCAATGTAATTAGCATGCCGAATATTACTTGGAATGTGAATTGGAACGAAATCGCCAATAGATAAGACCATTTTACAATTTGGGCCCAAGTTAGAAGCAGAGCCTAAGGTGTAAATTATCGATAGTCCATATCTCGGAAACTATAAGAGATAATGCAATTTGGCAACCGGCAATGTAATTAGCATGCCGAATATTACTTGGAATGTGAATTGGAACGAAATCGCCAAAAGATAAGACCATTTTACAATTTGGGCCCAAGTTAGAAGCAGAGCCTATGGTGTAAATTATCGATAGTCCATATCTCGGAAACTATAAGAGATAATGCAATTTGGCAACCGGCAATGTAATTAGCATGCCGAATATTACTTGGAATGTGAATTGGAACGAAATCGCCAATAGATAAGACCATTTTACAATTTGGGCCCAAGTTAGAAGCAGAGCCTAAGGTGTAAATTATCGATAGTCCATATCTCGGAAACTATAAGAGATAATGCAATTTGGCAACCGGCAATGTAATTAGCATGCCGAATATTACTTGGAATGTGAATTGGAACGAAATCGCCAATAGATAAGATCATTTTACAATTTGGGCCCAAGTTAGAAGCAGAGCCTAAGGTGTAAATTATCGATAGTCCATATCTCGGAAACTATAAGAGATAATGCAATTTGGCAACCGGCAATGTAATTAACATGCCGAATATTACTTGGAATGTGAATTGCAACGAAATCGCCAATAGATAAGACCATTTTACAATTTGGGCCCAAGTTAGAAGCAGAGCCTAAGGTGTAAATTATCGATAGTCCATATCTCGGAAACTATAAGAGATAATGCAATTTGGCAACCGGCAATGTAATTAGCATGCCGAATATTACTTGGAATGTTAATTGGAACGAAATCGCCAATAGATAAGACCATTTTACAATTTGGGCCCAAGTTAGAAGCAGAGCCTAATGTGTAAATTATTGATAGTCCATATCTCGGAAACTATAAGAGATAATGCAATTTCGCAACCGGCAATGTAATTAGCATGCCGAATATCACTTGGAATGTGAATTGGGACGAAATCGCCAATAGATAAGACCATTTTACAATTTGGGCCCAAGTTAGAAGCAGAGCCTAAGGTGTAAATTATCGATAGTCCATATCTCGGAAACTATAAGAGATAATGCAATTTGGCAACCGGCAATGTAATTAGCATGCCGAATATTACTTGGAATGTGAATTGGAACGAAATCGCCAATAGATAAGACCATTTTACAATTTGGGAGCAAGTTAGAAGCAGAGCCTAAGGTGTAAATTATCGATAGTCCATATCTCGGAAACTATAAGAGATAATGCAATTTGGCAACCGGCAATGTAATTAGCATGCCGAATATTACTTGGAATGTGAATTGGAACGAAATCGCCATTAGATAAGACCTTTTTACAATTTGGGCCCAAGTTAGAAGCAGAGCCTATGGTGTAAATTATCGATAGTCCATATCTCGGAAACTATAAGAGATAATGCAATTTGGCAACCGGCAATGTAATTAGCATGCCGAATATTACTTGGAATGTGAATTGGAACGAAATCGCCAATAGATAAGACCATTTTACAATTTGGGCCCAAGTTAGAAGCAGAGCCTAAGGTGTAAATTATCGATAGTCCATATCTCGGAAACTATAAGAGATAATGCAATTTGGCAACCGGCAATGTAATTAGCATGCCGAATATTACTTGGAATGTGAATTGGAACGAAATCGCCAATAGATAAGACCATTTTACAATTTGGGCCCAAGTTAGAAGCAGAGCCTAAGGTGTAAATTATCGATAGTCCATATCTCGGAAACTATAAGAGATAATGCAATTTGCAAACCGGCAATGTAATTAGCATGCCGAATATTACTTGGAATGTGAATTGGAACGAAATCGCCTATAGATAAGACCATTTTACAAATTGGGCCCAAGTTAGAAGCAGAGCCTAAGGTGTAAATTATTGATAGTCCATATCTCGGAAACTATAAGAGATAATGCAATTTCGCAACCGTCAATGTAATTAGCATGCCGAATATCACTTGGAATGTGAATTGGGACGAAATCGCCAATAGATAAGACCATTTTACAATTTCGGCCCAAGTTAGAAGCAGAGCCTAAGGTGTAAATTATCGATAGTCCATATCTCGGAAACTATAAGAGATAATGCAATTTGGCAACCGGCAATGTAATTAGCATGCCGAATATTAATTGGAATGTGAATTGGAACGAAATCGCCAATAGATAAGACCATTTTACAAATTGGGCCCAAGTTAGAAGCAGAGCCTAAGGTGTAAATTATTGATAGTCCATATCTCGGAAACTATAAGAGATAATGCAATTTCGCAACCGTCAATGTAATTAGCATGCCGAATATCACTTGGAATGTGAATTGGGACGAAATCGCCAATAGATAAGACCATTTTACAATTTGGGCCCAAGTTAGAAGCAGAGCCTAAGGTGTAAATTATCGATAGTCCATATCTCGGAAACTATAAGAGATAATGCAATTTGGCAACCGGCAATGTAATTAGCATGCTGAATATTACTTGGAATGTGAATTGGAACGAAATCGCCAATAGATAAGACCATTTTACAATTTGGGCCCAAGTTAGAAGCAGAGCCTAAGGTGTAAATTATCGATAGTCCATATCTCGGAAACTATAAGAGATAATGCAATTTGGCAACCGGCAATGTAATTAGCATGCCGAATATTACTTGGAATGTGAATTGCAACGAAATCGCCAATAGATAAGACCATTTTACAATTTGGGCCCAAGTTAGAAGCAGAGCCTAAGGTGTAAATTATCGATAGTCCATATCTCGGAAACTATAAGTGATAATGCAATTTGGCAACCGGCAATGTAATTAGCATGCCGAATATTACTTGGAATGTGAATTGGAACGAAATCGCCAATAGATAAGACCATTTTACAATTTGGGCCCAAGTTAGAAGCAGAGCCTAAGGTGTAAATTATTGATAGTCCATATCTCGGAAACTATAAGAGATAATGCAATTTCGCAACCGGCAATGTAATTAGCATGCCGAGTATCACTTGGAATGTGAATTGGGACGAAATCGCCAATAGATAAGACCATTTTACAATTTGGGCCCAAGTTAGAAGCAGAGCCTAAGGTGTAAATTATCGATAGTCCATATCTCGGAAACTATAAGAGATAATGCAATTTGGCAACCGGCAATGTAATTAGCATGCCGAATATTACTTGGAATGTGAATTGGAACGAAATCGCCAATAGATAAGACCATTTTACAATTTGGGCCCAAGTTAGAAGCAGAGCCTAAGGTGTAAATTATCGATAGTCCATATCTCGGAAACTATAAGAGATAATGCAATTTGGCAACCGGCAATGTAATTAGCATGCCGAATATTACTTGGAATGTGAATTGGAACGAAATCGCCAATAGGTAAGACCATTTTACAATTTGGACCCAAGTTAGAAGCAGAGCCTAAGGTGTAAATTATCGATAGTCCATATCTCGGAAACTATAAGAGATAATTCAATTTGGCAACCGGCAATGTAATTAGCATGCCGAATATTACTTGGAATGTGAATTGGAACGAAATCGCCAATAGATAAGACCATTTTACAATTTGGGCCCAAGTTAGAAGCAGAGCCTAAGGTGTAAATTATCGATAGTCCATATCTCGGAAACTATAAGAGATAATGCAATTTGGCAACCGGCAATGTAATTAGCATGCCGAATATTACTTGGAATGTGAATTGGAACGAAATCGCCAATAGATAAGACCATTTTACAATTTGGGCCCAAGTTAGAAGCAGAGCCTAAGGTGTAAATTATCGATAGTCCATATCTCGGAAACTATAAGAGATAATGCAATTTGGCAACCGGCAATGTAATTAGCATGCCGAATATTACTTGGAATGTGAATTGGAACGAAATCGCCAATAGGTAAGACCATTTTACAATTTGGGCCCAAGTTAGAAGCAGAGCCTAAGGTGTAAATTATCGATAGTCCATATCTCGGAAACTATAAGAGATAATTCAATTTGGCAACCGGCAATGTAATTAGCATGCCGAATATTACTTGGAATGTGAATTGGAACGAAATCGCCAATAGATAAGACCATTTTACAAATTGGGCCCAAGTTAGAAGCAGAGCCTAAGGTGTAAATTATTGATAGTCCATATCTCGGAAACTATAAGAGATAATGCAATTTCGCAACCGTCAATGTAATTAGCATGCCGAATATCACTTGGAATGTGAATTGGGACGAAATCGCCAATAGATAAGACCATTTTACAATTTGGGCCCAAGTTAGAAGCAGAGCCTAAGGTGTAAATTATCGATAGTCCATATCTCGGAAACTATAAGAGATAATGCAATTTGGCAACCGGCAATGTAATTAGCATGCCGAATATTACTTGGAATGTGAATTGGAACGAAATCGCCAATAGATAAGACCATTTTACAATTTGGGCCCAAGTTAGAAGCAGAGCCTAAGGTGTAAATTATCGATAGTCCATATCTCGGAAACTATAAGAGATAATGCAATTTGGCAACCGGCAATGTAATTAGCATGCCGAATATTACTTGGAATGTGAATTGGAACGAAATCGCCAATAGGTAAGACCATTTTACAATTTGGGCCCAAGTTAGAAGCAGAGCCTAAGGTGTAAATTATCGATAGTCCATATCTCGGAAACTATAAGAGATAATTCAATTTGGCAACCGGCAATGTAATTAGCATGCCGAATATTACTTGGAATGTGAATTGGAACGAAATCGCCAATAGATAAGACCATTTTACAATTTGGGCCCAAGTTAGAAGCAGAGCCTAAGGTGTAAATTATCGATAGTCCATATCTCGGAAACTATAAGAGATAATGCAATTTGGCAAAAGGCAATGTAATTAGCATGCCGAATATTACTTGGAATGTGAATTGGAACGAAATCGCCAATAGATAAGACCATTTTACAATTTGGGCCCAAGTTAGAAGCAGAGCCTAAGGTGTAAATTATCGATAGTCCATATCTCGGAAACTATAAGAGATAATGCAATTTGGCAACCGGCAATGTAATTAGCATGCCGAATATTACTTGGAATGTGAATTGGAACGAAATCGCCAATAGATAAGACCATTTTACAATTTGGGCCCAAGTTAGAAGCAGAGCCTAAGGTGTAAATTATTGATAGTCCATATCTCGGAAACTATAAGAGATAATGCAATTTCGCAACCGGCAATGTAATTAGCATGCCGAGTATCACTTGGAATGTGAATTGGGACGAAATCGCCAATAGATAAGACCATTTTACAATTTGGGCCCAAGTTAGAAGCAGAGCCTAAGGTGTAAATTATCGATAGTCCATATCTCGGAAACTATAAGAGATAATGCAATTTGGCAACCGGCAATGTAATTAGCATGCCGAATATTACTTGGAATGTGAATTGGAACGAAATCGCCAATAGATAAGACCATTTTACAATTTGGGCCCAAGTTAGAAGCAGAGCCTAAGGTGTAAATTATCGATAGTCCATATCTCGGAAACTATAAGAGATAATGCAATTTGGCAACCGGCAATGTAATTAGCATGCCGAATATTACTTGGAATGTGAATTGGAACGAAATCGCCAATAGATAAGACCATTTTACAATTTGGGCCCAAGTTAGAAGCAGAGCCTAAGGTGTAAATTATCGATAGTCCATATCTCGGAAACTATAAGAGATAATGCAATTTGGCAACCGGCAATGTAATTAGCATGCCGAACATTACTTGGAATGTGAATTGGAACGAAATCGCCAATAGATAAGATCATTTTACAATTTGGGCCCAAGTTAGAAGCAGAGCCTAAGGTGTAAATTATCGATAGTCCATATCTCGGAAACTATAAGAGATAATGCAATTTGGCAACCGGCAATGTAATTAGCATGCCGAATATTAATTGGAATGTGAATTGGAACGAAATCGCCAATAGATAAGACCATTTTACAATTTGGGCCCAAGTTAGAAGCAGAGCCTAAGGTGTAAATTATCGATAGTCCATATCTCGGAAACTATAAGAGATAATGCAATTTGGCAACCGGCAATGTAATTAGCATGCCGAATATTACTTGGAATGTGAATTGGAACGAAATCGCCAATAGATAAGATCATTTTACAATTTGGGCCCAAGTTAGAAGCAGAGCCTAAGGTGTAAATTATTGATAGTCCATATCTCGGAAACTATAAGAGATAATGCAATTTCGCAACCGTCAATGTAATTAGCATGCCGAATATCACTTGGAATGTGAATTGGGACGAAATCGCCAATAGATAAGACCATTTTACAATTTGGGCCCAAGTTAGAAGCAGAGCCTATGGTGTAAATTATTGATAGTCCATATCTCGGAAACTATAAGAGATAATGCAATTTGGCAACCGGCAATGTAATTAGCATGCCGAATATTACTTGGAATGTGAATTGGAACGAAATCGCCAATAGATAAGACCATTTTACAATTTGGGCCCAAGTTAGAAGCAGAGCCTAAGGTGTAAATTATCGATAGTCCATATCTCGGAAACTATAAGAGATAATGCAATTTGGCAACCGGCAATGTAATTAGCATGCCGAATATTACTTGGAATGTGAATTGGAACGAAATCGCCAATAGATAAGATCATTTTACAATTTGGGCCCAAGTTAGAAGCAGAGCCTAAGGTGTAAATTATCGATAGTCCATATCTCGGAAACTATAAGAGATAATGCAATTTGGCAACCGGCAATGTAATTAGCATGCCGAATATTACTTGGAATGTGAATTGCAACGAAATCGCCAATAGATAAGACCATTTTACAATTTGGGCCCAAGTTAGAAGCAGAGCCTAAGGTGTAAATTATCGATAGTCCATATCTCGGAAACTATAAGAGATAATGCAATTTGGCAACCGGCAATGTAATTAGCATGCCGAATATTACTTGGAATGTTAATTGGAACGAAATCGCCAATAGATAAGACCATTTTACAATTTGGGCCCAAGTTAGAAGCAGAGCCTAATGTGTAAATTATTGATAGTCCATATCTCGGAAACTATAAGAGATAATGCAATTTCGCAACCGGCAATGTAATTAGCATGCCGAATATCACTTGGAATGTGAATTGGGACGAAATCGCCAATAGATAAGACCATTTTACAATTTGGGCCCAAGTTAGAAGCAGAGCCTAAGGTGTAAATTATCGATAGTCCATATCTCGGAAACTATAAGAGATAATGCAATTTGGCAACCGGCAATGTAATTAGCATGCCGAATATTACTTGGAATGTGAATTGGAACGAAATCGCCAATAGATAAGACCATTTTACAATTTGGGAGCAAGTTAGAAGCAGAGCCTAAGGTGTAAATTATCGATAGTCCATATCTCGGAAACTATAAGAGATAATGCAATTTGGCAACCGGCAATGTAATTAGCATGCCGAATATTACTTGGAATGTGAATTGGAACGAAATCGCCATTAGATAAGACCTTTTTACAATTTGGGCCCAAGTTAGAAGCAGAGCCTATGGTGTAAATTATCGATAGTCCATATCTCGGAAACTATAAGAGATAATGCAATTTGGCAACCGGCAATGTAATTAGCATGCCGAATATTACTTGGAATGTGAATTGGAACGAAATCGCCAATAGATAAGACCATTTTACAATTTGGGCCCAAGTTAGAAGCAGAGCCTAAGGTGTAAATTATCGATAGTCCATATCTCGGAAACTATAAGAGATAATGCAATTTGGCAACCGGCAATGTAATTAGCATGCCGAATATTACTTGGAATGTGAATTGGAACGAAATCGCCAATAGATAAGACCATTTTACAATTTGGGCCCAAGTTAGAAGCAGAGCCTAAGGTGTAAATTATCGATAGTCCATATCTCGGAAACTATAAGAGATAATGCAATTTGGCAACCGGCAATGTAATTAGCATGCCGAATATTACTTGGAATGTGAATTGGAACGAAATCGCCTATAGATAAGACCATTTTACAAATTGGGCCCAAGTTAGAAGCAGAGCCTAAGGTGTAAATTATTGATAGTCCATATCTCGGAAACTATAAGAGATAATGCAATTTCGCAACCGTCAATGTAATTAGCATGCCGAATATCACTTGGAATGTGAATTGGGACGAAATCGCCAATAGATAAGACCATTTTACAATTTGGGCCCAAGTTAGAAGCAGAGCCTAAGGTGTAAGTTATCGATAGTCCATATCTCGGAAACTATAAGAGATAATGCAATTTGGCAACCGGCAATGTAATTAGCATGCTGAATATTACTTGGAATGTGAATTGGAACGAAATCGCCAATAGATAAGACCATTTTACAATTTGGGCCCAAGTTAGAAGCAGAGCCTAAGGTGTAAATTATCGATAGTCCATATCTCGGAAACTATAAGAGATAATGCAATTTGGCAACCGGCAATGTAATTAGCATGCCGAATATTACTTGGAATGTGAATTGCAACGAAATCGCCAATAGATAAGACCATTTTACAATTTGGGCCCAAGTTAGAAGCATAGCCTAAGGTGTAAATTATCGATAGTCCATATCTCGGAAACTATAAGTGATAATGCAATTTGGCAACCGGCAATGTAATTAGCATGCCGAATATTACTTGGAATGTGAATTGGAACGAAATCGCCAATAGATAAGACCATTTTACAATTTGGGCCCAAGTTAGAAGCAGAGCCTAAGGTGTAAATTATTGATAGTCCATATCTCGGAAACTATAAGAGATAATGCAATTTCGCAACCGGCAATGTAATTAGCATGCCGAGTATCACTTGGAATGTGAATTGGGACGAAATCGCCAATAGATAAGACCATTTTACAATTTGGGCCCAAGTTAGAAGCAGAGCCTAAGGTGTAAATTATCGATAGTCCATATCTCGGAAACTATAAGAGATAATGCAATTTGGCAACCGGCAATGTAATTAGCATGCCGAATATTACTTGGAATGTGAATTGGAACGAAATCGCCAATAGATAAGACCATTTTACAATTTGGGCCCAAGTTAGAAGCAGAGCCTAAGGTGTAAATTATCGATAGTCCATATCTCGGAAACTATAAGAGATAATGCAATTTGGCAACCGGCAATGTAATTAGCATGCCGAATATTACTTGGAATGTGAATTGGAACGAAATCGCCAATAGGTAAGACCATTTTACAATTTGGACCCAAGTTAGAAGCAGAGCCTAAGGTGTAAATTATCGATAGTCCATATCTCGGAAACTATAAGAGATAATTCAATTTGGCAACCGGCAATGTAATTAGCATGCCGAATATTACTTGGAATGTGAATTGGAACGAAATCGCCAATAGATAAGACCATTTTACAATTTGGGCCCAAGTTAGAAGCAGAGCCTAAGGTGTAAATTATCGATAGTCCATATCTCGGAAACTATAAGAGATAATGCAATTTGGCAACCGGCAATGTAATTAGCATGCCGAATATTACTTGGAATGTGAATTGGAACGAAATCGCCAATAGATAAGACCATTTTACAATTTGGGCCCAAGTTAGAAGCAGAGCCTAAGGTGTAAATTATCGATAGTCCATATCTCGGAAACTATAAGAGATAATGCAATTTGGCAACCGGCAATGTAATTAGCATGCCGAATATTACTTGGAATGTGAATTGGAACGAAATCGCCAATAGGTAAGACCATTTTACAATTTGGGCCCAAGTTAGAAGCAGAGCCTAAGGTGTAAATTATCGATAGTCCATATCTCGGAAACTATAAGAGATAATTCAATTTGGCAACCGGCAATGTAATTAGCATGCCGAATATTACTTGGAATGTGAATTGGAACGAAATCGCCAATAGATAAGACCATTTTACAAATTGGGCCCAAGTTAGAAGCAGAGCCTAAGGTGTAAATTATTGATAGTCCATATCTCGGAAACTATAAGAGATAATGCAATTTCGCAACCGTCAATGTAATTAGCATGCCGAATATCACTTGGAATGTGAATTGGGACGAAATCGCCAATAGATAAGACCATTTTACAATTTGGGCCCAAGTTAGAAGCAGAGCCTAAGGTGTAAATTATCGATAGTCCATATCTCGGAAACTATAAGAGATAATGCAATTTGGCAACCGGCAATGTAATTAGCATGCCGAATATTACTTGGAATGTGAATTGGAACGAAATCGCCAATAGATAAGACCATTTTACAATTTGGGCCCAAGTTAGAAGCAGAGCCTAAGGTGTAAATTATCGATAGTCCATATCTCGGAAACTATAAGAGATAATGCAATTTGGCAACCGGCAATGTAATTAGCATGCCGAATATTACTTGGAATGTGAATTGGAACGAAATCGCCAATAGGTAAGACCATTTTACAATTTGGGCCCAAGTTAGAAGCAGAGCCTAAGGTGTAAATTATCGATAGTCCATATCTCGGAAACTATAAGAGATAATTCAATTTGGCAACCGGCAATGTAATTAGCATGCCGAATATTACTTGGAATGTGAATTGGAACGAAATCGCCAATAGATAAGACCATTTTACAATTTGGGCCCAAGTTAGAAGCAGAGCCTAAGGTGTAAATTATCGATAGTCCATATCTCGGAAACTATAAGAGATAATGCAATTTGGCAACCGGCAATGTAATTAGCATGCCGAATATTACTTGGAATGTGAATTGGAACGAAATCGCCAATAGATAAGACCATTTTACAATTTGGGCCCAAGTTAGAAGCAGAGCCTAAGGTGTAAATTATCGATAGTCCATATCTCGGAAACTATAAGAGATAATGCAATTTGGCAACCGGCAATGTAATTAGCATGCCGAATATTACTTGGAATGTGAATTGGAACGAAATCGCCAATAGATAAGACCATTTTACAATTTGGGCCCAAGTTAGAAGCAGAGCCTAAGGTGTAAATTATTGATAGTCCATATCTCGGAAACTATAAGAGATAATGCAATTTCGCAACCGGCAATGTAATTAGCATGCCGATTATCACTTGGAATGTGAATTGGGACGAAATCGCCAATAGATAAGACCATTTTACAATTTGGGCCCAAGTTAGAAGCAGAGCCTAAGGTGTAAATTATCGATAGTCCATATCTCGGAAACTATAAGAGATAATGCAATTTGGCAACCGGCAATGTAATTAGCATGCCGAATATTACTTGGAATGTGAATTGGAACGAAATCGCCAATAGATAAGACCATTTTACAATTTGGGCCCAAGTTAGAAGCAGAGCCTAAGGTGTAAATTATCGATAGTCCATATCTCGGAAACTATAAGAGATAATGCAATTTGGCAACCGGCAATGTAATTAGCATGCCGAATATTACTTGGAATGTGAATTGGAACGAAATCGCCAATAGATAAGACCATTTTACAATTTGGGCCCAAGTTAGAAGCAGAGCCTAAGGTGTAAATTATCGATAGTCCATATCTCGGAAACTATAAGAGATAATGCAATTTGGCAACCGGCAATGTAATTAGCATGCCGAATATTACTTGGAATGTGAATTGGAACGAAATCGCCAATAGATAAGATCATTTTACAATTTGGGCCCAAGTTAGAAGCAGAGCCTAAGGTGTAAATTATCGATAGTCCATATCTCGGAAACTATAAGAGATAATGCAATTTGGCAACCGGCAATGTAATTAGCATGCCGAATATTACTTGGAATGTGAATTGCAACGAAATCGCCAATAGATAAGACCATTTTACAATTTGGGCCCAAGTTAGAAGCAGAGCCTAAGGTGTAAATTATCGATAGTCCATATCTCGGAAACTATAAGAGATAATGCAATTTGGCAACCGGCAATGTAATTAGCATGCCGAATATTACTTGGAATGTTAATTGGAACGAAATCGCCAATAGATAAGACCATTTTACAATTTGGGCCCAAGTTAGAAGCAGAGCCTAAGGTGTAAATTATCGATAGTCCATATCTCGGAAACTATAAGAGATAATGCAATTTGGCAACCGGCAATGTAATTAGCATGCCGAATATTACTTGGAATGTGAATTGGAACGAAATCGCCAATAGATAAGACCATTTTACAATTTGGGCCCAAGTTAGAAGCAGAGCCTAAGGTGTAAATTATCGATAGTCCATATCTCGGAAACTATAAGAGATAATGCAATTTGGCAACCGGCAATGTAATTAGCATGCCGAATATTACTTGGAATGTGAATTGGAACGAAATCGCCAATATATAAGACCATTTTACAATTTGGGCCCAAGTTAGAAGCAGAGCCTAAGGTGTAAATTATCGATAGTCCATATCTCGGAAACTATAAGAGATAATGCAATTTGGCAACCGGCAATGTAATTAGCATGCCGAATATTACTTGGAATGTGAATTGGAACGAAATCGCCAATAGGTAAGACCATTTTACAATTTGGGCCCAAGTTAGAAGCAGAGCCTAAGGTGTAAATTATCGATAGTCCATATCTCGGAAACTATAAGAGATAATTCAATTTGGCAACCGGCAATGTAATTAGCATGCCGAATATTACTTGGAATGTGAATTGGAACGAAATCGCCAATAGATAAGACCATTTTACAAATTGGGCCCAAGTTAGAAGCAGAGCCTAAGGTGTAAATTATTGATAGTCCATATCTCGGAAACTATAAGAGATAATGCAATTTCGCAACCGTCAATGTAATTAGCATGCCGAATATCACTTGGAATGTGAATTGGGACGAAATCGAAAATAGATAAGACCATTTTACAATTTGGGCCCAAGTTATAAGCAGAGCCTAAGGTGTAAATTATCGATAGTCCATATCTCGGAAACTATAAGAGATAATGCAATTTGGCAACCGGCAATGTAATTAGCATGCCGAATATTACTTGGAATGTGAATTGGAACGAAATCGCCAATAGATAAGACCATTTTACAATTTGGGCCCAAGTTAGAAGCAGAGCCTAAGGTGTAAATTATCGATAGTCCATATCTCGGAAACTATAATAGATAATGCAATTTGGCAACCGGCAATGTAATTAGCATGCCGAATATTACTTGGAATGTGAATTGGAACGAAATCGCCAATAGGTAAGACCATTTTACAATTTGGGCCCAAGTTAGAAGCAGAGCCTAAGGTGTAAATTATCGATAGTCCATATCTCGGAAACTATAAGAGATAATGCAATTTGGCAACCGGCAATGTAATTAGCATGCCGAATATTACTTGGAATGTGAATTGGAACGAAATCGCCAATAGGTAAGACCATTTTACAATTTGGGCCCAAGTTAGAAGCAGAGCCTAAGGTGTAAATTATCGATAGTCCATATCTCGGAAACTATAAGAGATAATTCAATTTGGCAACCGGCAATGTAATTAGCATGCCGAATATTACTTGGAATGTGAATTGGAACGAAATCGCCAATAGATAAGACCATTTTACAATTTGGGCCCAAGTTAGAAGCAGAGCCTAAGGTGTAAATTATCGATAGTCCATATCTCGGAAACTATAAGAGATAATGCAATTTGGCAACCGGCAATGTAATTAGCATGCCGAATATTACTTGGAATGTGAATTGGAACGAAATCGCCAATAGATAAGACCATTTTACAATTTGGGCCCAAGTTAGAAGCAGAGCCTAAGGTGTAAATTATCGATAGTCCATATCTCGGAAACTATAAGAGATAATGCAATTTGGCAACCGGCAATGTAATTAGCATGCCGAATATTACTTGGAATGTGAATTGGAACGAAATCGCCAATAGATAAGACCATTTTACAATTTGGGCCCAAGTTAGAAGCAGAGCCTAAGGTGTAAATTATTGATAGTCCATATCTCGGAAACTATAAGAGATAATGCAATTTCGCAACCGGCAATGTAATTAGCATGCCGAGTATCACTTGGAATGTGAATTGGGACGAAATCGCCAATAGATAAGACCATTTTACAATTTGGGCCCAAGTTAGAAGCAGAGCCTAAGGTGTAAATTATCGATAGTCCATATCTCGGAAACTATAAGAGATAATGCAATTTGGCAACCGGCAATGTAATTAGCATGCCGAATATTACTTGGAATGTGAATTGGAACGAAATCGCCAATAGATAAGACCATTTTACAATTTGGGCCCAAGTTAGAAGCAGAGCCTAAGGTGTAAATTATCGATAGTCCATATCTCGGAAACTATAAGAGATAATGCAATTTGGCAACCGGCAATGTAATTAGCATGCCGAATATTACTTGGAATGTGAATTGGAACGAAATCGCCAATAGATAAGACCATTTTACAATTTGGGCCCAAGTTAGAAGCAGAGCCTAAGGTGTAAATTATCGATAGTCCATATCTCGGAAACTATAAGAGATAATGCAATTTGGCAACCGGCAATGTAATTAGCATGCCGAATATTACTTGGAATGTGAATTGGAACGAAATCGCCAATAGATAAGATCATTTTACAATTTGGGCCCAAGTTAGAAGCAGAGCCTAAGGTGTAAATTATCGATAGTCCATATCTCGGAAACTATAAGAGATAATGCAATTTGGCAACCGGCAATGTAATTAGCATGCCGAATATTACTTGGAATGTGAATTGCAACGAAATCGCCAATAGATAAGACCATTTTACAATTTGGGCCCAAGTTAGAAGCAGAGCCTAAGGTGTAAATTATCGATAGTCCATATCTCGGAAACTATAAGAGATAATGCAATTTGGCAACCGGCAATGTAATTAGCATGCCGAATATTACTTGGAATGTTAATTGGAACGAAATCGCCAATAGATAAGACCATTTTACAATTTGGGCCCAAGTTAGAAGCAGAGCCTAAGGTGTAAATTATCGATAGTCCATATCTCGGAAACTATAAGAGATAATGCAATTTGGCAACCGGCAATGTAATTAGCATGCCGAATATTACTTGGAATGTGAATTGGAACGAAATCGCCAATAGATAAGACCATTTTACAATTTGGGCCCAAGTTAGAAGCAGAGCCTAAGGTGTAAATTATCGATAGTCCATATCTCGGAAACTATAAGAGATAATGCAATTTGGCAACCGGCAATGTAATTAGCATGCCGAATATTACTTGGAATGTGAATTGGAACGAAATCGCCAATATATAAGACCATTTTACAATTTGGGCCCAAGTTAGAAGCAGAGCCTAAGGTGTAAATTATCGATAGTCCATATCTCGGAAACTATAAGAGATAATGCAATTTGGCAACCGGCAATGTAATTAGCATGCCGAATATTACTTGGAATGTGAATTGGAACGAAATCGCCAATAGGTAAGACCATTTTACAATTTGGGCCCAAGTTAGAAGCAGAGCCTAAGGTGTAAATTATCGATAGTCCATATCTCGGAAACTATAAGAGATAATTCAATTTGGCAACCGGCAATGTAATTAGCATGCCGAATATTACTTGGAATGTGAATTGGAACGAAATCGCCAATAGATAAGACCATTTTACAAATTGGGCCCAAGTTAGAAGCAGAGCCTAAGGTGTAAATTATTGATAGTCCATATCTCGGAAACTATAAGAGATAATGCAATTTCGCAACCGTCAATGTAATTAGCATGCCGAATATCACTTGGAATGTGAATTGGGACGAAATCGCCAATAGATAAGACCATTTTACAATTTGGGCCCAAGTTAGAAGCAGAGCCTAAGGTGTAAATTATCGATAGTCCATATCTCGGAAACTATAAGAGATAATGCAATTTGGCAACCGGCAATGTAATTAGCATGCCGAATATTACTTGGAATGTGAATTGGAACGAAATCGCCAATAGATAAGACCATTTTACAATTTGGGCCCAAGTTAGAAGCAGAGCCTAAGGTGTAAATTATCGATAGTCCATATCTCGGAAACTATAATAGATAATGCAATTTGGCAACCGGCAATGTAATTAGCATGCCGAATATTACTTGGAATGTGAATTGGAACGAAATCGCCAATAGGTAAGACCATTTTACAATTTGGGCCCAAGTTAGAAGCAGAGCCTAAGGTGTAAATTATTGATAGTCCATATCTCGGAAACTATAAGAGATAATGCAATTTCGCAACCGTCAATGTAATTAGCATGCCGAATATCACTTGGAATGTGAATTGGGACGAAATCGCCAATAGATAAGACCATTTTACAATTTGGGCCCAAGTTATAAGCAGAGCCTAAGGTGTAAATTATCGATAGTCCATATCTCGGAAACTATAAGAGATAATGCAATTTGGCAACCGGCAATGTAATTAGCATGCCGAATATTACTTGGAATGTGAATTGGAACGAAATCGCCAATAGATAAGACCATTTTACAATTTGGGCCCAAGTTAGAAGCAGAGCCTAAGGTGTAAATTATCGATAGTCCATATCTCGGAAACTATAATAGATAATGCAATTTGGCAACCGGCAATGTAATTAGCATGCCGAATATTACTTGGAATGTGAATTGGAACGAAATCGCCAATAGGTAAGACCATTTTACAATTTGGGCCCAAGTTAGAAGCAGAGCCTAAGGTGTAAATTATCGATAGTCCATATCTCGGAAACTATAAGAGATAATGCAATTTGGCAACCGGCAATGTAATTAGCATGCCGAATATTACTTGGAATGTGAATTGGAACGAAATCGCCAATAGGTAAGACCATTTTACAATTTGGGCCCAAGTTAGAAGCAGAGCCTAAGGTGTAAATTATCGATAGTCCATATCTCGGAAACTATAAGAGATAATTCAATTTGGCAACCGGCAATGTAATTAGCATGCCGAATATTACTTGGAATGTGAATTGGAACGAAATCGCCAATAGATAAGACCATTTTACAATTTGGGCCCAAGTTAGAAGCAGAGCCTAAGGTGTAAATTATCGATAGTCCATATCTCGGAAACTATAAGAGATAATGCAATTTGGCAACCGGCAATGTAATTAGCATGCCGAATATTACTTGGAATGTGAATTGGAACGAAATCGCCAATAGATAAGACCATTTTACAATTTGGGCCCAAGTTAGAAGCAGAGCCTAAGGTGTAAATTATCGATAGTCCATATCTCGGAAACTATAAGAGATAATGCAATTTGGCAACCGGCAATGTAATTAGCATGCCGAATATTACTTGGAATGTGAATTGGAACGAAATCGCCAATAGATAAGACCATTTTACAATTTGGGCCCAAGTTAGAAGCAGAGCCTAAGGTGTAAATTATTGATAGTCCATATCTCGGAAACTATAAGAGATAATGCAATTTCGCAACCGGCAATGTAATTAGCATGCCGAGTATCACTTGGAATGTGAATTGGGACGAAATCGCCAATAGATAAGACCATTTTACAATTTGGGCCCAAGTTAGAAGCAGAGCCTAAGGTGTAAATTATCGATAGTCCATATCTCGGAAACTATAAGAGATAATGCAATTTGGCAACCGGCAATGTAATTAGCATGCCGAATATTACTTGGAATGTGAATTGGAACGAAATCGCCAATAGATAAGACCATTTTACAATTTGGGCCCAAGTTAGAAGCAGAGCCTAAGGTGTAAATTATCGATAGTCCATATCTCGGAAACTATAAGAGATAATGCAATTTGGCAACCGGCAATGTAATTAGCATGCCGAATATTACTTGGAATGTGAATTGGAACGAAATCGCCAATAGATAAGACCATTTTACAATTTGGGCCCAAGTTAGAAGCAGAGCCTAAGGTGTAAATTATCGATAGTCCATATCTCGGAAACTATAAGAGATAATGCAATTTGGCAACCGGCAATGTAATTAGCATGCCGAATATTACTTGGAATGTGAATTGGAACGAAATCGCCAATAGATAAGATCATTTTACAATTTGGGCCCAAGTTAGAAGCAGAGCCTAAGGTGTAAATTATCGATAGTCCATATCTCGGAAACTATAAGAGATAATGCAATTTGGCAACCGGCAATGTAATTAGCATGCCGAATATTACTTGGAATGTGAATTGGAACGAAATCGCCAATAGATAAGACCATTTTACAATTTGGGCCCAAGTTAGAAGCAGAGCCTAAGGTGTAAATTATCGATAGTCCATATCTCGGAAACTATAAGAGATAATGCAATTTGGCAACCGGCAATGTAATTAGCATGCCGAATATTACTTGGAATGTTAATTGGAACGAAATCGCCAATAGATAAGACCATTTACAATTGGGCCCAAGTTAGAAGCAGAGCCTAAGGTGTAAATTATCGATAGTCCATATCTCGGAAAACTATAAGAGATAATGCAATTTGGCAACCGGCAATGTAATTAGCATGCCGAATATTACTTGGAATGTGAATTGGAACGAAATCGCCAATAGATAAGACCATTTTACAATTTGGGCCCAAGTTAGAAGCAGAGCCTAAGGTGTAAATTATCGATAGTCCATATCTCGGAAACTATAAGAGATAATGCAATTTGGCAACCGGCAATGTAATAGCAATGCCGAATATTACTTGGAATGTGAATTGGAACGAAATCGCCAATATATAAGACCATTTTACAATTTGGGCCCAAGTTAGAAGCAGAGCTAAGTGTAAATTATCGATAGTCCATATCTCGGAAAACTATAAGAGATAATGCAATTTGGCAACCGGCAATGTAATTAGCATGCCGAATATTACTTGGAATGTGAATTGGAACGAAATCGCCAATAGGTAAGACCATTTTACAATTGGGCCCAAGTTAGAAGCAGAGCCTAAGGTGTAAATTATCGATAGTCCATATCTCGGAAACTATAAGAGATAATTCAATTTGGCAACCGGCAATGTAATTAGCATGCCGAATATTACTTGGAATGTGAATTGGAACGAAATCGCCAATAGATAAGACCATTTTACAAATTGGGCCCAAGTTAGAAGCAGAGCCTAAGGTGTAAATTATTGATAGTCCATATCTCGGAAACTATAAGAGATAATGCAATTTCGCAACCGTCAATGTAATTAGCATGCCGAATATCACTTGGAATGTGAATTGGGACGAAATCGCCAATAGATAAGACCATTTTACAATTTGGGCCCAAGTTAGAAGCAGAGCCTAAGGTGTAAATTATCGATAGTCCATATCTCGGAAACTATAAGAGATAATGCAATTTGGCAACCGGCAATGTAATTAGCATGCCGAATATTACTTGGAATGTGAATTGGAACGAAATCGCCAATAGATAAGACCATTTTACAATTTGGGCCCAAGTTAGAAGCAGAGCCTAAGGTGTAAATTATCGATAGTCCATATCTCGGAAACTATAATAGATAATGCAATTTGGCAACCGGCAATGTAATTAGCATGCCGAATATTACTTGGAATGTGAATTGGAACGAAATCGCCAATAGGTAAGACCATTTTACAATTTGGGCCCAAGTTAGAAGCAGAGCCTAAGGTGTAAATTATCGATAGTCCATATCTCGGAAACTATAAGAGATAATTCAATTTGGCAACCGGCAATGTAATTAGCATGCCGAATATTACTTGGAATGTGAATTGGAACGAAATCGCCAATAGATAAGACCATTTTACAATTTGGGCCCAAGTTAGAAGCAGAGCCTAAGGTGTAAATTATCGATAGTCCATATCTCGGAAACTATAAGAGATAATTCAATTTGGCAACCGGCAATGTAATTAGCATGCCGAATATTACTTGGAATGTGAATTGGAACGAAATCGCCAATAGATAAGACCATTTTACAATTTGGGCCCAAGTTAGAAGCAGAGCCTAAGGTGTAAATTATCGATAGTCCATATCTCGGAAACTATAAGAGATAATGCAATTTGGCAACCGGCAATGTAATTAGCATGCCGAATATTACTTGGAATGTGAATTGGAACGAAATCGCCAATAGATAAGACCATTTTACAATTTGGGCCCAAGTTAGAAGCAGAGCCTAAGGTGTAAATTATCGATAGTCCATATCTCGGAAACTATAAGAGATAATGCAATTTGGCAACCGGCAATGTAATTAGCATGCCGAATATTACTTGGAATGTGAATTGGAACGAAATCGCCAATAGATAAGACCATTTTACAATTTGGGCCCAAGTTGGAAGCAGAGCCTAAGGTGTAAATTATCGATAGTCCATATCTCGGAAACTATAAGAGATAATGCAATTTGGCAACCGGCAATGTAATTAGCATGCCGAATATTACTTGGAATGTGAATTGGAACGAAATCGCCAATAGATAAGACCATTTTACAATTTGGGCCCAAGTTAGAAGCAGAGCCTAAGGTGTAAATTATTGATAGTCTATATCTCGGAAACTATAAGAGATAATGCAATTTCGCAACCGGCAATGTAATTAGCATGCCGAGTATCACTTGGAATGTGAATTGGGACGAAATCGCCAATAGATAAGACCATTTTACAATTTGGGCCCAAGTTAGAAGCAGAGCCTAAGGTGTAAATTATCGATAGTCCATATCTCGGAAACTATAAGAGATAATGCAATTTGGCAACCGGCAATGTAATTAGCATGCCGAATATTACTTGGAATGTGAATTGGAACGAAATCGCCAATAGATAAGACCATTTTACAATTTGGGCCCAAGTTAGAAGCAGAGCCTAAGGTGTAAATTATCGATAGTCCATATCTCGGAAACTATAAGAGATAATGCAATTTGGCAACCGGCAATGTAATTAGCATGCCGAATATTACTTGGAATGTTAATTGGAACGAAATCGCCAATAGATAAGACCATTTTACAATTTGGGCCCAAGTTAGAAGCAGAGCCTAATGTGTAAATTATTGATAGTCCATATCTCGGAAACTATAAGAGATAATGCAATTTCGCAACCGGCAATGTAATTAGCATGCCGAATATCACTTGGAATGTGAATTGGGACGAAATCGCCAATAGATAAGACCATTTTACAATTTGGGCCCAAGTTAGAAGCAGAGCCTAAGGTGTAAATTATCGATAGTCCATATCTCGGAAACTATAAGAGATAATGCAATTTGGCAACCGGCAATGTAATTAGCATGCCGAATATTACTTGGAATGTGAATTGGAACGAAATCGCCAATAGATAAGACCATTTTACAATTTGGGAGCAAGTTAGAAGCAGAGCCTAAGGTGTAAATTATCGATAGTCCATATCTCGGAAACTATAAGAGATAATGCAATTTGGCAACCGGCAATGTAATTAGCATGCCGAATATTACTTGGAATGTGA